>NC_045732.1:66395071-66507426 GCF_009834535.1 Camelus ferus | reverse complement strand
TCTAAGATTAGGAACAAGACAAAGATGCCCACTCTTGTAACTTTTATCTAACACACTATTGGAGGTTCTATCCACAGCAATCAGTCAAGAAAAAGAAATAAAAGGAATCCAAACTGGAAAGGAAGAAGTAAAACTGTTGCTGTTTGCAGATGACATGATACTATACACAGAAAATTGTATAAAAATGCCCCTAGAAATCTACCAGAGTCATAAATGAATTTGTCAAAGCTGCAGGATACAAAATTGATATACAGAAATCTTTTGCATTTCCATATACTAACAATGAAATATCAAAAGGATAAATTAAGGAATAATCCCATTTACAGTTACATCAAAAAGAATAAAATACCTAGGAATAAACCTACCTAAGGAGGTAAAAGACCTGTACTTGGAAAACTATAAGACACTGCTGAAAGAAATTGAAGATGGCACAAAAAGATGGAACTAGAACTACCATATAACCCAACAATTCCACTCCTGTGTATATATCTGAAGAAAACAAAAACATTAATTTCAAAAGATATGTGCACCCCAATGTTCACAGCAGCATTATTTATAATAGCTAAGATATGGAAGCAACCTAAGTATCTATCAACAGATGACTGGATAAAAAAGATGTGATACACACACACACACAATGGAATATCACTCAACCATAAGAAAGAATGCACTTTTGCCATTTACAACAACAGGGATGGACCTACAGCATATTATGCTCAGTGAAATAAGTCAGACAGAGAAAGACAAATACTGTATAATGTTACTTATACGTGGAATCTAAAAAATAAAACAAATTAATGAATATAACAAAAAAGAAACAGATTCACAGGTATAGAGAACCAACTAGTGGTTACCAGTGGGGAGAGGGAAGGTGGAGAAGCAAGATAGTGATAAGGAATTAAGAGGTACAAACTACTATGTATAAAATAAATAAGCTACAAGGGTAAGTAAGTACAGCTCAGGGAATAAAGCCAATATTTTATAATAACTATAAATGGAGTACAACCTTTAAAAACTGTGAATCACTATGTTCTATACCTGTAACTTATATAATATTTAAATCAACTATACATCAATTAAAAAAAAACCCTTCACAGTAACAGCTAGACTTCATCAAACAGTTGGGTATCATAGCCTAGTAATGTTGACATGTAAAATTAACCATCACACAGCACAAAATTTTTCATATTACTTACAATTGAGGCAAAAATCAGTCACTTTGTGCAGTGTCTAGAGCAGTGCTTCTCAAGCTTTAAAGTACAAAGGAATCACCTGTGGGTCATACTAAACGCAGATTCTGATTCAGTAGATCTGGTGTAATCCCTAGCTAGCTCTCAGATGATGTTAATGTTGCTGCTCATTCAACCACACTGAGTTGCAAGAGTTTAAACTAGGACTGCACAATACAAATGTTTCCAAGCCACAAATGTGAGCCACATATGTAATTTAAAATTTTCTAGTGGCTATATTAAAAATATAAAAAGAATAGGTGGAATTAATTTTAATAACCTATTTAACTCAAAATATCAAAAATATTATCATGTAATTAATATTAAAATGGTTAATAAGGTATTTTACATTCCTTTTTTCATACTAAGCCTTTGAAACCAGTCTTTAATTTACACTTACAGCATATCTCAATTGATAGTAGCTATATTTCATGCATTCAATAGCCACAGTTAGCTATTGGCTATCATAGTGGATAGTGCAGGACTAACCCTTCCATGTAGGAGCCAAAAGGAGCATCTGGATGAGTATTTATGACACTTCCTTTCCTCACCTTCTCATTTCTTCTTTCAGGTAAGTATTAAATGAGATTAGTATTCAGGAATCTGAGTGCATTTGAGCACAGATATTAACATCAAAGTATGAGGTGAACTGACACAAATCAACAAAGCTTTTGATTCTTTTTCTCTCTCTAAGAATTATACAAACATTTACATTCAGCAATAGATATAGTAAGAGATGTGAGGCTATTGCATTGGTTTCTGATGGTTGACTGTACAGATGATATTCGCCCAACCTTCTCTTGGTTCTGCCAGGTTAGCCTAGGGTCAATGCAAGAATTCTGGACCATTCCAGATGCCATTGTTGGCATCTCAGAAAAGCTGATCAAGAGAGCTGGCCAAAGAAGATGTCCAAAGGCAACTCCAATCCCATTACAGAGCTGCAACACTCTCCTGTATCCCAGCACTAATGCCTTTCAATACCATATCCCATAGCTGAAAGATCCCACCTGCTGGGAAAAGGAAGTGGATTATGAAATGCTTCATTTAGTAGTTGCCTTAGAGGGGAACTTGATAAATTTTGCAGGAAAAGCTGGAGGGAAATAACATTCTAGACATAAGAAAAAATATGAACAAAGGTATGTATAAGCCTAGAGGTAAAAAGGAAGGCCTTGGGTTTGAATCTCTGCTCTAACACTTACAAATATTACTGTGACTTCCATCTCATTTACTTATCAATGTGAAACCCCTATTTTATCCTTTCTAGTTTCTTGCTCCCCAGTTAGACAACCCTATCCCGATAGCACATGCTCAGCTGGCTAGTTGTTTAGTTTCTGTCTCTGGACAGGCAAACTCCCTTAAGTTATTTCACTTTCTTTCCCCACCACCCCATATTGCACAGGTGAAGCTATCTATTGGACAGCGATCTTACCTCACTCCCTGATACACAAAAAAGACAACTAGATTTGAATTCAAAGAATTATAACCTATCTTTTTTCCCTATGTTGCCTTAGATAATTAATTTAACCTCTTTGAACAATTTTCATTTATATAAGAGTGGTAACAAATTCTTCCTCATAATTCTGCTAGCATTAAGTAGAATATATAAGTAAGAATGACTAGCAGTTAGTAGATCCTTAATAAATTATTTTGTCACCCTTTTAAAAAACGTGTGAGTGAGCGAAATTAGTAACTTTGGGGAAAAAGTTTAAAAATCGATCTTAGACCTTTCTGAGATTCAGAGTATCTGAGGATTATAAGTATATTTCAATCAGTTAGCTTTTCTTCAACTTTTTACCTTCTGGAAAGATTTCTTACATGCATTTACAATTGGAACTTCAGTGCATAATTGTAAATAATAAAAAATTAAAACATATTACATGCATCTGAAAATCTAAAAATAGTCATGAGAGTAAGTGAAATTGTATATTGTTGAATTTATGCCTTATAATAAGGTGGAGCTGTTACGAGATTGAATTGCAATCAATTCTCAGGAACATGTCCAGGGTCAAAATGCCAGAGATACACATATGTACGCCAGTATCTCAGTTTATGTATCCGAATTGAAGTTGGATATGATCTGGGTCAAGGAGATAAGGCTGGGTCTTGTAACTCCAGGAATTACCGGTGAGATTTCCACAATAAGCAGGAAATTTGACTAGATGAATTCTCTTCCAACTCTGATGTTACAACAGCATTTTGATATAAAGAGGCATTCAGGTCTGTGTCAGCGGTGATTTTCATAGCTAATAAACATCTTGGGGCAATTATCATCTTGTTTTACTGCCTGTGAATAGTACCCAGTACAGTGGCATGTGTAAGTTGAATTAATAACTGTCTGCAATGGTGACATGCCAAACATTGACTTAAAAAAGAAGAGATATATGATAATTACTATTTTTGGAGTTTTCAATCATCATTTACCTAATAGTCAATAAATTTTGTTTATACTTATTGTATTTAGAATGTGACTTTATATTTTTAATACAAATTGTATTTGTAATTATTCAAAGTAATTTGATAAAATTAATTGACATATCTTCATTCTAATGAAGAACTCATGCTCTATCTCTAAATGAATGAGGTAAATTGATTACAGCATGGAAATCAATTCATTTCAGCCAACTAACTAATTTTTACAAATCACCACACAAATAATTGAGCCATTATGATTAGTTAATGAAATGGCTTTATTAATGTCTGGTTAAATCATCACATGTAAACCTAGCCAATAGTCTGGGGGGCTTAGATTATATTGCCACCCAAATGATATCATGAAGCAATAAATCCATTTTATACAGACAGCAAACTAAAAGGATTGAGTAAGAGTGCATTATTCTTCATGAAATAGAGAAACTTCACTTAATTTTACCCGATAGCAGAAAACAGATTCTAAAACACTCCAAACTTAGTGAAGTAAAATCAAGATTATATAAAGTGAAATGAGTTATGTTATATACTCAATGCTTTTACTTGTTCCCAGTGTAGTTATCTTTCCCTTAACCTCCATCATTTTAATGTACTGACTGGTGCATGCCTCCTTTGGCAAAGGTATTGAGAAATGCATAACAATTGGTATTCTACAATATAAAAGATTTCTGTTGGGAATTACTTCTTTGCAGATGAAGGGTTTTTTTTTCCATTGAGGTATTTATACCATAATTAGAAAAATGATGGTCTAAACCTCAGTGGAAAGATTGTACTTTAACTGGTATTCACTTGTGTTAGACAAGCCCAAGGAGAAAACTAGGAACCGCTTTTTACTGAAGTTAAATTGTTAACTGTGAAATCAACTAAATCATATTCTCACTTATATATTTGAAATGATTGGCTCATTTAATTACTTTTTTTAAAACAGCCAGTAATCTGACATTAATTGAACAATCCTTCAGGACAAAAAAAATTTAAAGACTTCAGATGAAAATACAGGCTCAGGTAAACTTTGAGATCAGGCAGTAGAATATTTTAACTACACTTAAAGTTACTTTCTTTAGAAAATCATACTTTTTACAAATATCTCAGAATGAAATACTATGTATCATATTTTGAGGGTTTCTTAGCAGAAAGATTTAGCTTAATGTCAGATGAGCCAGGATCAAGGCCTGCTAATGGCAATAAGATTATACTTTAACTTCTCATTTATAAGATAAAAATAATAGCATATGCTGCCTAGCCACCTCCTAACCCTCCATGATAGGATAAAACCACATTTCAAATTAATTCAGATGATACTTACTGAGTACAATTTGCATGGTGACCGGGAATTTAGGACAAAGTAACATTCAGTCTGCTGGTCTGCATAAATCACCCCAAAGTCCTGAAAACCCCAAAATTTCATCATTCAGACTACATCTTCTAGACTACATGTTACACATGAAGGTAACAAAAAAACCCTTTTGTCACAGCATGTTTATTACATAAAACTATGGTTTTCAACTATTTTGTCACTGTCAATACTGGATAAACTTTTACTGACCAAATGTGTGAATTCCTCATAAGAACAAATGCTAATAAACTGCAAGTTATTTATTCTGGGTCTGAGACATTCCAAATAGTTCTGTAACTGGCAAATAGTATCCATATCATACAGATGGAGAAATTATGGTACATAATAGATAGGTGATTGGGTCCTTGGAAATAATAAATTCAGCAGAATTTATAATATTTTGCATTTATGTAATTTTACATAGGATTTCATTCACCTCTCTGCCACCCATCCCTAATCCTCCCTAAGCAATCTCAACCACCAGGGAAACCTTTCCTGAGCTTTCATATTCACATTTTAGTCTTTATTCAATTCATTTCAATGAAGATTTATTGAATATCTACTGTTTGCAAAGCATTGTGTTACATGTAGATACAAAGATGAATGAGATGTTCTCAATAAGCTTAAATCTCATGAAAGATCATAATACCACAGATAATATTATAAGAAAGATACAAATAAATATATGAAGACAAAAAAGGAAAAGAGCATTTTCACCATGGCAGAATCAGAGCAGTATTAGAAGTATCCAAAACTTAGAAGCTGCAAAAAGATCGGGGCTATATATTTTCAATGTCATAAGAAAGTGAAGGCTATCCAAGGATTGTTGGGCAACAATCAGAAAGTGTTTTCTGCAAAGGTCCAGATAGTAAATATTTTCAGTTTTGTGGGCCGTAGAGTCTCACAAATACTCAACTCTGTCACCATAGCATGAAAGCAGCCATGCACCATATGTAAACAAGTAAGTGGCCAGATTTGGCCCACAGGCTATAATTTGCCAACCCCTGATCTGGGGGACCAAGGATAATGACTTGTACAACTCACTGTTTACTATTTATTTAAGGTTCTGGATTTAATGAAGTTGTAGGTTAAATTGTAGATTTTCATCTTGTCTAAATGCAAATAATTTCTGTCTGTAGACAGGTAACTCCAAAGTTGGACATTACCCAGTTTGTATTTAACCCAGAAATCTTATATTCCTATCAACAGTCTATTTTAAAATGGTGTTTTACCAAGTCATGACACCTTAATACTTCCTTCATTAATTAATGAATTAAATAAAACCTTTGACATGTATTTATTTTATATTTGCCTGAGTATTATGATTTCACTTGTTTGAAAATTATGCTTAGACAGTTTTGGAGATTCCATGGCGATACCCAAATTGACTCACTCGATAGAGGGAAAAAAAACTGCATTATGGGAGAAATGTACCTCATAGGCTGTTTAAGCCCAAATACATTTTTCTTGGTAGTCAGGGTGAACCCAAGGAGCAACAGAACTTGAACATTGCTCATTCTGTTTCTACAGATTTTATTTTCTCCTCCCTAGTGATTTTTCTGTTTTTATTTCTTTTTTGCACACGATAAAAAGTTATTCCCCCTTGGTGGTAGTAATGATTGGGAATTTGTTTTTATTGTCTGATCATTTGGTGATTTCTTTTGGATGGATGGTGGAGAGCTATTCTCTGCTGGATGAGAAACAGCGTATCTGCCTTGTTTAGGCTTTTTGTCTATTTACAAAATCAAATCAATTAAGAACTTTTTTCCCATTGTGAAAGAGAACAGCTCTTTCATATCTAGCCCTGTGAGTTTTTGAGGTTATGTGTTTATGCTTGACTTGTGGCAGAAGTTGCAGAATTGAAGCTATTAGCTTTCCATATACCTGTTTTTCTGTAAATCAGAAAGATCTATTCATGTGAATATGAAATAGTTTCCTACCAATGAAGGATAATAATAAATTACATTATAATGCCTCTTTAAGGAGGTCAATTGTAATTTATTTATGTATATAAGCAGTTATAAAAATCTAATATTCCTATAAACGACAGAAAATTTTTTAATGAACTTCCAATACTTTAAATGTGTTATATGTTTGTAAAATCCTTACAGAAATGGCTAGCTCAGGAACATTTTAAGAATTCATGTTTACATAATTAAGAATCCTTGGACAGTTTCGATTGGTTTGTTAATTTAGGTTTTAGAAAGAGAAGAAAAGCTCTAGGTCTCTTTCTCAAATATATATTAGGTATAATAAAGTGCACATTTTATTTTTATAAAATTTTGTCTTTTATGAAAAGACTACTTACTGTGAATTTCTTAAACTTCCTATTTTGGTTTACTAATCAAACAAGCTAATGTAACTCATAATTTTCAAGACTGTGAAAAATGTAAATTTGTCTTTTTCTAAATTTCATCATTATTCTGACAAACTTTTTACATCAATTGTAATTATGTTTTATAGTTTGAACATAATTTTCAAGATTCTTAGGTAAACTCAACACTTGGATTAATATCAAGTCAAATTAATTAAGGAATTATCTTTGATTGCTAGATAATTTCTAAGTGAAATGGAATATTGAAAAAATTATTATTAAGCATAATTTCAAACAGCAAACATTTGCTTATTTTTTATATGCTATAGGATGGTTGTCTTTGGTCATGTTAACAGACATGTTCACTTTTGACACTTTAAGATGTAAAAGGGATATGTGAGGCTGTAGAAAGTTGTGTACTCATAAGCTTTGCTGTTCTGCTTAATTCCAGTGTACAACAGTCCTCAATTCCTCCCATTTTTTCTGTCAAATAGAAGTTAGTTACTTTGGTTAAAAGCTATAATTATTATGAATATACTAGGAACAAGAGTAACAGAGAAATAAACCTCAGTATATAAGGTAATGCTTGAATTTTTTTTAAATCAAGGTAAAAAGAGACTAGTTTTTCTTTTTTTTCTTTAAAGCACCCGATTATTTCAGAATGTAAAAGAAGACAGGGAAAGACAAAGTTGCATAAGATTTTCAGAAAGGGAATTTTCTTTTGCCTTGGTTTATTATACTGAATCTAAAAAGAAGCAAATGAAATGTGTTAAATTTTGGCAAGATTTGCTTCAGTTTTGATGGATTTGTTCATAAAAAAAAAGAGCTTGTGAAAATTTTATGCCAATATTATATTAATGAAAAACTAGAATTTGACTCTCTATTAAAATGATAAATTGCAGAGGGGTAGACACATACATCAATGGAATAGAATATGGAACCCAGAAATAGATCCTCTCAAATACATCCAATAATTTTTGACAAAGGAACAAAAGGAATTCAACGGAGGAAGTATAGCCTTTTCAATAAATGGTGCTAGAGAAGTTGGATAACTATTGGCAAAAAAAAAAGAACCTTGACCTAAACTTTATATGAAAATTAACCCAAAGTGGATATGGGCATAAATGTAAAACGTAAAACTACAAAACTTACAGAAAAGAATATGGGAAGAAATCTTTGGGACCTAGGTAGGATTAGGTAAATTTCTTAGACTTGATATCAAATACCACAATTGATAAAATGAAAAGTTGTTAATCTGGACCTCATTGAAATGAAAAACTTTTGCTCTGTGAAAGATTCTGTGAAGAGGATAAAAAGACAAATTCCAGTCTGAGGGAAAATATTTGCAAACACATATTCAATATGTGTATAGACTTTGCATCTAAAGTATACAAAAAATTCTCAAAACTCAGTATTACAATAAAAAATCCAATTAGGAAATGGGCAAATGCAGTAATCCCACTCCTGGGCATATATCCAGAAGGAACCCTACTTCAAAAAGACACCTGCATCCCAGTGTTCATAGCAGCACTATTTACAATAGCCAAGACATGGAAACAGCCTAACTGTCCATCAACAGATGACTGGATAAAGAAGATGTGGTATATTTATATAATGGAATACTATTCAGCCATAAAAATGACAACATAATGCCATTTGCAGCAACATGGATGTCCCTGGAGAATGTCATTCTAAGTGAAGTAAGCCAGAAAGAGAAAGAAAAGTACTATATGAGATTGCTCATATGTGGAACCTAAAAAAAAAAGAAAGAAAGAAAAGAAAAAGACAAATGAACATAAATACAAAACAGAAACAGACTTATAGACGTAGAATACAAACTTGTGGTTGCCGGGGGAGGGGGGGGCGGGTGGGAAGGGACAGGCTGGGAGTTCAAAATTTGTAGATACTGACAGGTATATATAGAATAGATAAATAAGATTATACTGTATAGCACAAGGAAATATATACAAGATCTTGTGGTAGCTCACGGTGAAAAAGAATGTAACAATGAATATATATATATGTATATATATGAATGTATAACTGAAAAATTGTGCTCTACACTGGAAATTGACACAACATTGTAAACATTTTTAAAACAAAATTTTAAAAAAAGAAAATGGGCAAATGACATGCACAGACATTTTACCCTAGATTATATACAGATGTCAAACAAAAGATATGCAAAATATATACATTAGTCATTAGAGAAATGCAAATTAAAAATACAAAGAGATATCACTACATACCTAACAGAATAACTAAAATAAAACACAGTAATGATACCAAATTTTGATGAGGATGTAGAGAAACTGGATCACTCATACATTACTGGTAGGAATGTAAAATGGTACAGACACTATGGAAAATAATTTGGCAATTCCTTTCAAATCTAAAAAAGGACTTAATATATGATCCAGCAATCATACTCCTGGCATTTATCCCAGAGAAATGAAGATTTATTTTCATGCAGGAACTTGTACATGAATGTTCACAGCAGTTTTATTCATAATAGTCAAAACCTGGAAATTATTCAAATGCCTTTCAATGGATGAATGGTTAAATAAACTATGGCACATTCATACCATGGAATACTACTCAGTAGTAAAAAAGATAAGTTTTTGATACATATAACAACTTGGATGGATCTCAAGGGCATTATCCTGAGTGAAAAAAAGCCAATCTTAAAAGCTCGTATACTGCATGATTCTATTTATGTAACAACCATGAAATAACATAATTAAAGAGATGGAGAAGAGATTCATAGTTGCCAGGAATTAGGGATAGAAGGGGAAGAGACTGGTGTGACATAAATGAGTAACATGGAGTCTTGTGGTGATGTTACAGTTGAGTATTTTGATTGTGGTGGTGGTTACACAGGTTACACACGAGAAAATTACATACAGCTACACACACACATAAATGAGTGCATGTGTAACTGTTGCAATCTGAATAAGCTCTATGAATTGTAACAATTCAATTTCTTGGTTTTGATATTGTACTATAGTTCTGTAAGTTGTTAACACTGAGAAAAGCTGAGAGGAGAGTGCATAGAACTTTCCTGTATATTTCTTTGCAACCTCCTGTGAATCTATAATTATTGCAAAGTAAAAAAAAAATGTAAAGATGATAAGTTGGTCTTCAAGCTATTATCAAGGGATAATGAGGTTATATTTACATTCCATGTAATATGCTTGATAGCAGAAATTTCACATATCATAATAATTTTATCTATATTTTATTGCTTTTATCATGTCCTTAATTTAAAAAAAAAATGTTTCCAAAGGTACAAAGAACAAAGGTGGAAGACCTATGTTTTCTTATAACCATGTCGTGTTCCTCTATGCCTATTTTAATACATTTCATTTTCATTCTGATTAAATTGATAACCAAGTATTGTTTTGGGTGTACCCATGTAAATATTTCAGAAATTGTACTATTTATGTAAAGGTACTGGAAACTTGTCAATGCCTTTACTGTTAAGCATGTTCTTACACTCAGGGGAACACTGATCAAACTCTTATGAAAAAGTTTTGTACTGTGTGACAATAGAGAATTTTACTTTCCTCTATTCTAATATTATTGGTGATTGCAACAAATTAACCATAGCCTCAGTATCATTATCAAACAGATTTCTGCCTCCTGATGCATGCCTGAAGTCTCTGCTGTAAGGTACTGGCTGGAATTTGTGTCTACTACAAAGGAGGACCATTGCAGAGGCTTGTGGATAGGACTAGATCAGGTACTCTGACTATATTGCTACTTTAAGAATAGACTCCTGGTTACAGGCTTCTGAGCTTCTAGATAGGTTTTAGAATGAATGAGTGGAGTGAGTCAGTTTCCAGGGCTCTTGGTAGTCTAGAAATAGATGTATTTCATGAAGGCAAACTGCTCATCCAAGATGCAATGGACACAAGTGGAACAAGAATTAATTACATTTAGGCTGTTTCCATGTCTTGGCTATTGTAAATAGTGCTGCTGTGAACACTGGGATGTGTGTGTCTTTCCAAAATACAGTACAATCTAAATGTCCACCAACAGATTAATGGATAAAGAAGATATGGTATATATGATACAATATGTATTCAATGGCATATTACTCAGTCATAAAAAAGAATGAAATAATGTCATTTGCAGCAACATGGATGGACCTAGAGATTATCATATTAAGTGAAGTAAGTCAGAGAGAGAAACACAAATATCATATGATGTCACTTACATGTGGAATCTAAAAAAAAAAGATACAAATTTTATTTACGAACCAGAAGTAGACTCACGGACATAGAAAACAAACTGTGGTTACCAGGGGGAAGTGGGGGAGGGATAGATTAGGAGTTTAGGATTAATAGATACACATTACTATGTATAAAACAGATAAACAATAGGACCTACTGTGTAGCACAGGGAACTATATTCAATTTCTTGTAATGAGCTGAAATGGAAAAGAATCTGGAAAAAAAAAGACGTATGTATGTATATGCATAACTGAATCACTTTTCCTGTGCACCTGAAACTAACATTGTAAGCTGACTACATTTCAATAAAAAATAAGAATTAAAAAAAGAATTATATAGGCATGAATGAACAGATGAGGGAATCTTATCACAGTTATTTCCTTGGAATATGATGGGTATTAATTTTTTTAGCTTTATTGAGTTATCATTTATATACTGACTCAATAATTTTCAGTTCATTTATAGAATTGTGCAACTACCACCAAATATAGTTTTTGAATATTTCCATAACCGTTAAAAATGTTCTCAGGACCTTTTGCTGTCAATTTCCACTCCCCCACCAAGCGCAGGCAATCACTTACCTGCTTTGTGACTCTGGTCTTTTCTGGAAATTTTATATAAATGGAATTATGCAATATGGGGCCTTTGTGTCTGAAATCTTTCACTTAGCACGTTTTTGAAGTTCGTGTTGGAGCATGCATCATTATTTCATTCTTTTTATAGCTGAATAGTATTCCAGTGTATAGATATATCACAGATAGTTTATCCATTTGCCAACAATGCACATTTGAATTGGTTTCAGTTTTGGGCTATTATGAATAATACTGCTATGAATAATTGCATACAAGTCTTTGTGTGACATATTTTCATTTTTGTTGGGTAGATTCCTAAGGGTGGAATGGCTGGGTCACATGGTAAGTATATGTTCAACTTTTTATGAAATTTCCAAATTATTTTCCAAAGAAATCATACCATTTTACCTCCCTACAAGCAATGTATAAAGATTCTTGTTTTTCCATATCCTAACATTTTTACTGTTTCTCTTTTTGGATAAAGCCATTCCAGTTGGTATGAATTGGTATCTGACTATGGTTTTAATTGCATCACTGTGATGGTTAATTATGTTGAACAATTTATCAAGTGCTTATTGGCCATTTGTATAGATTCTTTGGAGAAATGACTATTCAGATCTTTTGCACAATTTTTTATTTATAGCTTTAGTAATATGTTGTAAAAGTTCTTTATATAGTCTAGATTAAGTCCCTTAATAGTTAAATGAGCTGTAAATATTTTCTCCCATTCTGTGGGTTATCTTTTCACTTTCTTGATGGTATCTTTTGAAACATGAAGGTTTTTAATGTTGATGAATTTTGTTTTATTTACTTTTTCTGTCATTGTTGCTGGTGCTTTTGGAATCATATCTAAGAAAGCTTTGTTCAGCCAAAGGTTATGAATATTTTCTCCTGTATTTTCTTCTAGAATTTTTTAGTTTTAGTTTCTACATTTAAGTCTATGCTTTAGATTTATTTTTTTGTTTGTTTAAAGTGTAAGGTAAGGGTCTAAATTCATTTTTTGGCATAATATGGATATTCAATTGATATAGAACCATTTGTTAAAAGAGCTACCTTCTTTTCATTGAATTGTCTCAGAGCCTTGGTGAAAAATCATTTGATCATAAACATATGGGTTTACTTCTGGACTCCCAATTCTGTTCCATTGATATGTATGCTTATCCTTATGCCAATATCACACTGTCTCCATTACTAACTTTTGAAAGATCTGAAATAGGGTAGTGTAAATCCTCCAATTTTGTTATTATTTTTCAAATTTATTTTGGCTATTTGAGGACCTTTGCTTTTCCATTTGAATTTTAAGATTACCTTGTCAATTTAAGGAAACTTGCCATCTTAACAATACTGAAGATTTCATCCATTAACATGGAATGTCTATCCCATTTATTTAGATCTTCTAAAATTTATCTTAGCAATCTTTTGTTAATTTTCAGTATACAAGTTGTGTACTTCTTTTGTTAAATTTGCTCCTAAGTATTTTATTCTTTTTGATGTTATTAGGAGCATTTTCCTAATAGTTTTCTTAATTGCATTTTTGGATTGTTCATTGCTAGTGTATGGAAATATAAATAATTTTGGCTTATGGATTTTGTGTCTTGTGACATTTCTAAGTTCATTTATTAATTTTAGTAGTTGTGTGTGTGTATTCCTTCAGATTTTCTAAATATAAATCATGTTGTCTGGCAGTTAAGACAGTTTTTACTACTTCCTTTCTAATCTGAATGTTGTAAAATAATTTTGTTGTTGTTTTTGCACTGGCTAGAATTTCCAGTACAACATTGACTAGAAGTGATGACAGTAGATGCTCTGCTCTTGTTTCTGATCTTAAAGCAAAAATATTCAGTCTTACATGATTACATATGATATTAGCTAAAGGTTTTTCATAGATGTTCTTTTCATAGATGTTCTTCTTAGGAAAGTTTCCTTCTAACACTAATTTGTTCAGTGCTTTTATCATGACAGGGTGCTGAATTTTATCAAATGCTTTTTCTGTGTCTATTGAGATGATTATGTGTTTCTGTCCTTTATTCTATTAATACGGTGTATTTAATTGTTTTTTAATATCACACCAACTTGCATTTCTGAAACAATCCTACTTTGTCGTGTTTTATAATCCTTTTTATATAATGCTGAATTCAGCGTGTTAATGCGTTTTAAGATTTCTGTTCTTCTGATGTCTTTATATGTGTCTTTGGTATCAGAGTAATACTGCCCTCACAGAAGGAATTGGGAAGCACTCCCTCCTCCTCAACTTGTGAAAGAGTGTAAAGGATTGGTATGATTTTTTTCCTTTAAATATTTGATCCAATTTACCACAGAAGTCACATGAGTCTAGGCTTTGTGTGTGTGCGTGTGTGTGTGTGTGTGTGTGTGTGTACATGCACGCACGCACATGAAGATTTAAACTGTTGAATCAGTTTCTTTAATTTTTTTGTCTATTTGCATGTCATAATTTTTTGGTGAATACTGGACATTTTAGATTGAGAGACTTATTATGAGGGGTTGGCTCACGTGATTATGGAGGCTGAGATGTCCCATGTTCTGCTGTCTGCAAGCTGGGGGTCCAGGAAAGCTGATAGTGTAGTTGCAGTCCAAACTCAAAGGACTGAGAACCAGAGGAGCCAATGGTATAAGTCCCAGTCTGAGTCTGAAGGACTGAGAACCAGGAGTGCCAACATCTGAAGCCAGGAGAAGGCGGATGTCCTAGCTCAAGCTGAGCAAATTTGCCCTTCCTCTTGCCTTTTTGGCCATCAATGGATTGGATGATGACCATCTGCACTGGTAAGGGAGATCTTCTTTACTCACTTTACTGATTCAAATGCTAATCTCTTCCAGAAACACCCTCACAGACACACTCAGAAATAATGTTTTATCAGCTATCTGTGCACGCTTTAGTCCAACCACGCTGACAAAGAAAATTAACCATCAAGTACATTATAGATTTGCTATGTTCTTATCCAAAGTTCAGAACCTCTCAGTTTGTTGTATCCTTGGATCAATTTCCAGAGTGTTTAAATGGTTGTTTCTGACAATTTGTTCAGCTTTTTAGTTGCTATGCACATAGGCATAAGTTCCCTAAACTCAGGAATTTATCTACTCGAATACAGGAGGATTTTCATCATCAAGCTCAAAGAAATCATTCCAACTGAGGGAAACATCAGTCCCTGACCACCATCAAGGCAAGATACAGTAGTAATACCAACCTGGAGATTTTTCTACTGTTTTACCATACAGCCTTTGATCCAAACATATGAAGAAAGGAACTAATATTTAATAGAAGATGGATTATCAGTTTTGGTGTACCCTTAGCTGATGTGATTTGAACTTGGAGCCATGTGGACAAATTGAGATGGCAGAAAAAGCAAACAGAAGGTCTTCTGTGTGAGGGATGAGAAAGAGAAATTAGAAAAGAAAGAGAGAGGGGGAAATATGAAACGAGTCTAATGATCTTTCTGAAGGACTCTTTATACCCAAATCAATTTTCCAATTATTTTATAAATCACTCAAAAGCAAAAACAGTCTTTCATGTGTTGTAAAATGCTTTAATATAAATGTTAGTACTGGATATGTGTTCAAATTAAAATAATATTCACTAGCTCCAATGGTCTAGGTAGTACTAAAGGCTGGATTTGTTAGTACTGTATGACAATGAAGCCAAAATTCCTACTCTGTAATGTAATGTGAGTGTATCCTCCTCAGTCCAGAAGATGGGGCACTGAGACACTGACACTAACAAAATTTCAGACACAAGAGTCAGATTTTCTGACCTTCACTTATGTAAACAATATCTAAAAGCAGGCATGCTAGGAGCCAAAGATAGATGAGATGCCAAAATGCTAAGTACTTATCATGTCATGAGGAATAGCACCTAGGTACATCTATATCATTTTTTAAATACTCAGGAGACTTAAATTTGCTAAAAATCATTCAATTGTACATTCGAAATGGCTGAATTATATGATATGTAAAATATGCCTCAATAATGTTATTAAAAATACACAGGAGACTGAGAAAAAAACATATTTTTCAAATATGGATTTTGGAAAATATACAGATGAAAAATAAAGTCAATTACAATCATAAGAAAAAGGCAATCTGTTAGGTATTATAGATATTTAATTCAAGCAGATGTCTTACACAGCTGCATTTTAATGTAACTGAAACATGCCACTTTAGAAATGAATGTATTAATGAAATGTCTGAAGCAATTAGAAATCCAGCTATTCAGGAGTAAAGTTTTCAACAAATCCTTTTTTCCCCTTTTTCTAGAACTTTTACTATCATGTATATTTTCAGAAATGTGCAGCTCATGTAACCATCCCATCAATGACTTTCACTTTGACCACACATTTATTTGTATGGAAAAACACAACAGTATTTGCTAAGTATATGCAATATCTTCCACCTAATTAGTACCTTAGGGCAGGTTGTTTATAAACAGAAAACAATAAGTGACATGTTAAATATCCCCAGCAGTACTCTGCATACTATCAGGTTTAGAAATAAAGAAGACAGTTTGCATTTTAAGCAGTAAACCAGCTAGCTACCAGATTGCCATTAAGTACAAAGGATCCAATCAGAATAACCTGTGATTCAATAAATTGTGATTGTGGGGAAATAATACTGTCTGCAGCTTTATACACTGGAGAAATGAATATGATTCCCTTTAGCTTCAAATTAGAAATATGTTTAGAGGGCAACATGGAAATGGATACTATTATTTCTGTTTTCAATGTTAATTTTAAAAAGAATGCTGTTACTAAAAATATTTCACACTTGATGCTAAATACATCTTAAATTTGCACATCCCCCACCTTCCTATAATCACTGCCAAGTGAATACCTAGTATCCATTTACTGGGATCACTACAGCAATCAGCCATTAATCAGGGAGCAATTGGCTCAAGGGACCCGTAATGGGTTGCAGAGGATTGCACATCACGCTTCACATACAGATGAGGTTGCCACCTGGTGGATTTTCTCTAACTAAAAGCTAACAACATTTATAGGTATAAGCAGAGTAATCCTCTTCTACGTGGGCAAAAGCTGAAAGCTGCCACTTTTAGAAAACACCTGGTTTCTTTTAACATTGATTAAATGTCCATTTTGTGACTTGCACTGGATAGGTGCTTGTTTTTTGTAACTTAAATATGAGGATAAAAGGCCAGAAAAGCAAGTATACTAAAGCTTCGGATTTAAAAAGTAAAAAATATGGGATAGAAAAAGATATTCCGTGCAAATAGTAACCAAAAGAGAGCAAGAGTGGCTATACTCAGATAAAACAGACTTTCAAAGTCCCTCACAAGATACAAGAAGATCACTATATAGTGATAAAGGGGTCCGTTCAGAAATAGCAATACAATTATAGTAGGGGACTTTAATACCCCACTTTCATTATCACATAGATCATCCAAACAGAAAATTAATAAAGAAAGAGTGGACCTGAATAACACTATAGACCAAGTGGACCTAACAGACATTTACAATACATTCTATCCAACAGCACCAGAATACACATTCTTCTTAAGCACAAATGGAACATTGCCCAGGATACATCATGTGTTGGGCCACAAAGCAAGCCTTAACATATTTAAGACTGAAATCCTATCAAGTATCTTTTGCAACCACTAAGGTATAAAACTAGAAATCAATAGCAGGAGGAAAACTGAAAAGCTCACAAATATGTGGAAATTAAATAACATATTCCTGAACAACCAATGAGTCAAAGAGTAAAACAAAAGGGAAATCAGAAAGCTCCCTGAGACAAACAAAAACAAAAACACAACATACCAAAATTTATGGGGCGCAACAAAAGCAGGTCTAAGGAAGAAGTTTAAAACAATAAATGCCTACCTTAAAAAAAAAGAAATATCTCAAATAAACAACCTAACTTTACACTTCAAGGAAATAAGAAAAAGAACAAACTAACCCCAAAGTTAGCAGAAGGAAAAGGATAATAAAAATCAGGGCAGGAATAAATGGAATAGACTAGAATGACAATATAAAGAAATCAATGAACCTAAGAGTTTTTTGAAAAGATAAACAAAATTTACAAACCTTTAGCTAGACTGACCAAGAAAAAAAGAGAGAGGACTCAAAAGGTAATAAATGTAGCTTTATTTAGCAAGTTCTTGCTAAACAAAATTTTGTTACATTTATATTTTAAAATGTCTAGGAGTAAGAACTATGACATCACATAGGTTCTGTTTTAAATGTTAAAGTGACTCTGATATTAAGTATGTCTTTACCTAACAGCCTTACCATGGGGATTACCTTACATGCCACTATAAACAGTTCCTTCTCTAACTTATTCTGTTATAAAATGACTGCTGATAAAGATATCGTTAGTCAAGTTTTCTAGTTTTACTATTCTCTCCTTCTTTTCCATAACGGAACCCTCCAAAAGTGATCTCCCATGTACTGAAATATGACATCTATCCCTTAGAAGGCATGCCATTTGCTGAAAACAGTGACATGAAACCACAGTTACTTGGTCTATTTTTACACATAGGCTAGTTAGTTAACTGATTTCTCCCTCATGGCCATTAGCCACCCATCTCACAACTACATTCTATTTATTGATCACAAAGGAGAACAGGTGAAAAAGAACATGGGCTTTGGACTTGGATTAGGATTAAAATTCTCTCTGTTGTTTTTAAGTTATTTCTCCTTTATAAATTTGTTTTCTGAGACTCATTCCTTAGTTGTAAGAAAAAGTAGGAGAAATGATACTATAAGGATAGTACTGGGTTGTTATAGGGATGAAGGTACCTACCAAATAGACTTTTAATACATCTCAGTTAAGTATGAGAAGTGTTTTGTTTGTTATCATTGTTGTTGTTTTTACTGGAGCCCTATTTACTTTTACACTCTGAAGGTTTCAATTGACACTACCATGTTTGCATGAAATAACCTACATCAAAGTTAGTTTAAAAAATAAATGCACCTAATTCAAAAAGACACCTGCACCCCAATGTTCATAGCAGCACTATTTAAAATAGCCAAGACATGGAAACAACGTAGATGTCCATCAACAGATGACTGGATAAAGAAGATGTGGTATATTTATGCAATGGAATACTATTCAGCCATAAAAATGACAACATAATGCCATTTGCAGCAACATGGATGTCCCTGGAGAATGTCATTCTAAGTGAAGTAAGCCAGAAAGAGAAAGAAAAATGCTATATGAGATCGCTCATATGTGGAATCTAAAAAAAAAAAAAAAAAAAAAGAAGACAAACGAACTTAAATATAAGACAGAAACAGACTCAGAGACGTAAAATACAAACTTGTGGTTGCCAGGGGGTGGGTGGGTAGGGATAGACTGGGAGTTCAAGATTTATAGATACTGACATGTATATATAGAATAGATAAACAAGTTTATACTGTATAGCACAGGGAAATATAGTCAAGATCTTGCAGTAGCTCACGGTGAAAATCAATATATGTATATTCATGTATGACTGAAAAACTGTGCTGTACACCAGAAATTGACACATTGTAAAGTGACTATAACTTAAAAAATAAATAAATGAGCAAGCAAATACATACATATAAATAAAATTGATAAAAAAATATCAATAGAAATGTAATACAAATATAATGTCTACTCCTGGAACTATGACATCACAACTGTAAATGTGGTGTTATGTGAATTGGTATCTGTGACTTCAATAAAATTTCCTTTACAGTAAGATGATGCAAATAGTTTTGTATGTAGAAGTGAGGACAATGAGCTCTGGAAAACAGATGACAAGAATAGACTCTGATAATCCAAATACTAATGTTGAAAATGCATGTGAAGAATTAGTTATTTCATTAAATAGGAGGAGATAGAAGCAATACAGCTAAAATAATATATTTACATAATGGAACTTAATTGTTTTACTAAATTGAAATATTAAATGACCTAAGTAGATATTTAACTCTTGTTTATATCCCTAAACATTTTTACAATCCAGTTGACAAGAAAAACTTTTGAGTGTCTTCTTATTGAGGCCTCCTTATCTTTGAGGATCTATTACACATGCTAATTACTACATAATCGATATCTCTAGCCTAACCCTTTCTCTTGAACTCCAGACTCAGATATCTAAGTATCTCCCAGGCATCTCCACTAGCATGTTCCACAAAAGAGACAGCAGAGCTAAATGGTTCAGAGTGCAGACTTGGGGTTAAACAGACTGGGTTCAACTCCTGATTCCATCATTTACCAGCTGTGTTAACTTTGGACACATTACTTCGCTTCTCTGACCCTCAGTTTCTTCATCTGTAAAATGGGGATGGATAAAAATAGCACTGACTTCATAGGATTTTGTGAAAATTAAACGAAATATATACCTAACGTACTTTGCAGAATAGATTTTAGTAAATAATCAATAAGTTATATATTCTATTATAAGAAACACATACACACACATCTCTTTGAAAACAGTCATTTTTCCCCCTAGTGTGCCTTAGCTGGCAGCTCTTTCTTTAGACTTGCTGTACCTGAACTGGTAGTAAAGATGTTTTGTAGCAGTTGTCAAAGGTTAGCATGTATGAACAGTATACAAAGAAACACATATTTGGAATGCTAGCTACATAATTCACTCTATATTGCAAGTTGGAAAAACAGAAACATCAAAATATTTTGCAACACTTATTTAATATTTGTCACATAACACCATATGGGGTATAGCAGTTATTTTGTATATGTCTTATCTTCAACACTAGATTATGAGCTTCTTTATAAAATGAACACAGCATTTTAGGCATTTTTATATCCTTTTTTCATAATGCCTATCACAATGCCTTGCATAGAGTAGGTATTCAATAGATATCAATCAAGTAAAAAAAGAAAGAAATCTACCTTGTCCTTTTATAATAACAAATGCAAATTTTTCAATCTTAAATAAATGGCAGGCTGAAATATATTTTACTAATCTTTGGGAGAATTAATTATTTAAATTCTCTTTTCTTCTCCAGATTATTTCCTTTAATCCTAGACCAATTTTATACATGTTGCAGACCTATGCATTCTTGGTAGTTTGTTTGACTGAACGCGTATGAAATCATTACAGGTTACTATTATCTACGAGTTTTGTAAAAGCTTGAGCAATTGGAAACATTAGCTATATTGCTTTTAAAAAACATGTCTAAAATTATAGTAATGTCTTGACAGGTTACCCTTTCTTCTCTTTCTCCTTTTATTCCATATCCTCTCTCACAAAGTATTTGATGGTATATTTTGCAAAACAGTGAACTATTGGAATCAAAACTCCTGCTTGAAGTTCCAAATCATTAACCTTCAAATTCAAGTACCTAAGATGAACTATTTAATATTAACGTGCTGAAAGAACAGCAAAAAGCAGGGATAGTGTAAAAAGCTATGCTATGAATATAAGTAAGTCTAGAGCAGTACTCGAGAAGGGGAGGGATGGGAAAGGGAAAGGAAATGAGAATATTATGAATATTATGAGAATATTATTTGGTGGCATTCTTCCCCCTCTCCTCCTCCTTACCGATTTGTCCTTCCTTTTTTACTGTTTAAATTCACTTGTCAAATAATCAGTAACCCCGTACTATGAAATAAATCACAAAAAGGGTTTAACACATAGTAAACACTCAGTAAAGGTTGATAAATGTCAGCAATTTGTATTATTATTGTACTCGTATATCACTTCTTTGCTCTTACCTTGACCTCTTTTCCTCAGTTTACATATAGGCAGGGTATGTCGTCAGGGTTGGAATAGAGGAGGATCAGGAAGACTCTTTTTTTAATACTTAATGTCTGCCTGAATAAGCTTTTAAAAATAGTGTCTCAAAATTGTAGAATAGATAAACAAGATTGTACTGTATAGCACAGGGAAATATACACAAGATCTTATGGTAGCTCACAGAGAAAAAAATGTGACAATGAATATATATATGTTAATGTATAACTGAAAAATTATGCTCTACACTAGAATTTGACACAACATTATAAAATGATTATAAATCAATAAAAAATGTTAAAAAAAAAGTGTCTTGAATTCACCTTTTTCACAAAATCTACATTAAACTCCCTGCTCCACCCCTCCAATCAGGAGCGTTCCAAGTAGGCAGGAAATGGCATGCTTCTTAAGGTTCCTCAATGAGGCAATTAATGTCCATTTCTCTATCTAATGTCTATTTAAAAATGCATTCTGTATCCAAAAAACACTGAACAAGCCCGTATATCTTATGTTTATGCATCAAGTTAAACTACCTATAATTTTTAAGTGTTTGAAAGTTGATGTAACTCAATTTTCTGTAACAAGATATCTTTTACTTTCCCACAGTACAGTGAATAGTCATATATATGACTTACATATTACAGCATTGCTTATTTTATGTTTCCCAGAAACAGATTTTCTTTCTTTTTGCAAGTGGGTTTCTTAGTCTCCCACCTTTAATGTTATTGACTTTGGACTGTATTATTTCTCCACACAGAGTGTGCTATAAGACTTCCAGTTAAACAAGGCAGATTAGAAACATGCATCCAACTCTGCTGCTGCATGAAGCTCCACTAAAATGACAGCAAAGGAATTTTTTTTAAAAGGATGTAAATAAAGAAGGACAGAGAGAACAGAAGAGAAGACAACAGCAGACAAGTGATGTCGAAAAAATTTTGGAAGCTGGAAAGCAACAGATGAGATGAATGCTAAGCTTACTTTACAAACTGGAAAAAGCTGAAACCTAAGGCTGGTGGTGACGGGTTCAGTTTTTAAAGTTACTGGGTATCTCTCAGCTACAGGATGCAGGGAGCACTAAAAAGAGAAGGATTGATCAAAAGTATGTATAAGAAAGAAATTAGATCCCAAAAGCTCCTTATCCATTCGAACAAAAGATTCAAGTTTTACATTCTACGGTAATTGAAACATCTTTCCAGAAAAGAAGCTCTAATGTTGGAAGCAATAGGCATAGCTGAGGGCTGGACTGTGAATTTTAATGAAAATAGGGATTGAATCTCTATTTATTAAATAATAAGACTGTCCTCAACCTTTCTGTCAGTTGATTTCTAAGACACTCTCAGCTGAGCAGGAGATTGGAGGATTCTGGAGAAGCTGACCAGCACAAGCGTAAAGGCCTACAGACACTGATATTTGGGGTCTCCTGTTGAAAAGACTGAATTTCTGCCCAGTTACTCCCCAGTGAAGCTCACCAATCCACAAGTCCTAATAATTGAGACAGAACTTTTTTGTGTCTCATTCTTAAATATTTCCTTTCTTGGGTCACAGTATAGCCTTGTGGCTTTTGCCTTTATAAATCCGACACTTTCTCTTCCCTGGAACACTCTTTTGGTTTTACCTGTATCTGTATTTCACAGATTACAATTCCTAAGACCCCAAATAAACTCTTTTCTTATTTGCAGACTTCTTGGGGGGGGGTTGGGGGAGGGGTCAACAATTTAATCTGGTCATCCAGCTACAGTTCAGAGAATTAAGGCTGATGGTAGGAAGCCCACTGAGGAAAACTGGCTTGATACTTGGCTCACAGGCTCTCCATCATTATTGATGAGAAAGGAAGGTCATTTACTGGCAGGCCAGGAATTCTGAGATAGTTTACTAAACTTAAAAAAAAGGAATTCACCCAATTTATACATACTGCAGGTGAATTCTGGTGGACAGAGTTTCTTGGCTTTTCTTCCTAGCCTCAGGATAAAAAAAAATAATAATAATAAAGAGACTTTTAAAAGTTAAACGTGAAAACCCACAGTGAGCATCATACTCAATGGTGAAAGACTAACAGCTTTTCCTCTAAGATCAGGAGCAACACAAGGATACCCACTTTGGCCACTTCTGTTCGACATAGTATTAGAAGTTCTATCCAGAGCATTTAGGTAAGGAAAATAAGTTAAGAGCATCCAAATTAGAAAGGAAGAAGTAAGATTATCTCTGTTCACAAATGACATAATCTAATATGCAGAAAAACCTAGAGTTTCCACAAAAGAACTGTTAGAACTAATAAACTAATTCAGCAAAGTTGTAGGATACAAAATGAACACATAAAAATAAGTTGCATTTTTATACACTAGCAGTGAACAATTTGAGGGGGAAATGAAGAAAACATTTCCATTGACAATAGCATCAAATAGAATAATATATTTAGAAATACAGAACCAAGGAGGCAAAAGACTTGCAGATTAAAAACTACACAAAAATATCTATTAGAACTGATAAAAGAATTCAGCAAGGTAGCAAAATAAAAGACTAACATACAGAAATTTGTTCCATTTCTTTACACCAAAAATGAAATATCAGAAAGAAAAAGTAGAAAAAAAAACCATTTTAAAATCACATCAGAAAAATAAAATACCTAGGAATAAGCTTAACCAAGGAGGTGAAAGACCTATATGCTAAAAACTATAAAACATTTTAATAAAGGAAACTGGAGATGATTCAAAGAAATGGAAATATATCCCACGTTCGTGGATTGGAAGAATTAACACTGTCAAAATGGCCATAGCACCCAAAGCAATCTACAGATTTAATGCAATCCTGAGGAAAAAGAACAAAGCTAGAGGAATAACCTTCCCAGACTTCAGACAATACTCCAAAACTACAGTAATCAAAACAGCATGGTATTGGCACAAAAACAGGCATATGAATAAATGGAACAGAATAGAGAGCCCAGAAATAAACCTACACACCTACGGTCAATTAATCTTCGACAAAAGAGACAAGAATATACAATGGAGAAGAGACAGTCTCTTCAGCAAGTGGTGTTGGGAAAGCTGGACAGCCCAGCTGCATGTAAATCAATGAAGTTAGAACACTCCCTCACACCTTACACAAAAATAAACTCAAAATGCCTTATAAATGTAAGACATGACAGCATAAAACCCCTCAAGAGAACACAGGTAAAATATTCTCTGATATAAATCATAGTAATGTTTTCCTAGGCTAGTCTCCCAAGACAAAAGAAATAAAAGCAAAAATAAACAAATAGGATCTAATAAAATTTATAAGCTTTTGCACAGCAAAGGAAACCATAAACAAAACAAAAAGACAATATACAGACTGGGAAAAAGTATTTTTCAAATGATGCAACCAACAAGGGTTTAATTTTCAAAATATACAAACAGCTCACACAACTCAATACCAAAAAAACAAAAACAAAAACCCCGTCAAAAAATAGGCAGAAGACCTAAATAGACATTTCTCCAAAGAAGAAATACAGACGGCCAACAGGCACATGAAAAGATGTTCAACATCACTACTTATTAGAGAGATGCAAATCAAAACTACAATGAGATTATTACCTCACACCAGTCAGAATAGCCATCGTTAAAAAGTCTGCAAACGGTAAATGCTAGAGAAGGTGTCGAGAAAAAGGAACCCTCCCACTGTTGGTAGAAATGTAGACTAGTGCAGCTACTGTAGAGAACAGTATGAAGGTTCCTTAAAAAATGAAAAATATAGTTACCATATGATCCAGCAATCTCACTCCTGGGCATTTATCTGGAAAGGACATAAACTCTAATTTAGAAAGATAGATGCACCCCAATGTTCATATCAGCACTCTTTAAAATAGCCAAGACATGGAAGCAATCTAAATGTCCATCAATAGATGACTGGATAAAGAAGATGTGAGATATACATACACACACACACAATGGAATATTACTCAGCCATAAAAAGAATGAAATAATGCCGTTTGCAGCAACATGGATAGACCTAGAGACCATCATACTAAGTGAAGTAAGTCAGAAAGAGAAAGACAAATACCATATGACATCACTTATATGTAGAGTCTAAAAAAAATTACAAATGAACTTATTTACAAAACAGAAACAGACTCACAGACATAGAAAACAAACAGTGTTATCAAAGGAGAAAGGAGGGGAGGGATAAATTAGGAGTATGGGATTAACAGAGACACACTACTATATATAAGATAGATAAACAACAAGGATTTACTGTATAGCACAGGGAATTATATTCAATATCTTATAATAGTACATAATGGAAAGAAATCTGAAAACTATAATATATATATATATATAAAACTGAATCACTTTGCTGTACATCTGAAACAGAATATTGTAAATCAACTATACTTCAATTTTAAGAAACCCTGCAAAATGTTGCTGAAAGAAATTAAAGAAGACAAAAACAAATGGAAAGACATCCTGTGTTCATGGATTGGAAGATGTAATATTAAGATGTCGATACTACCCTAAGTGATCTATAGATTTAAAGTAATCCCTGTCAAAATCCCAATGATAGTTTTTGCAGGGGAAAAACTCAACAGCATGGGTTCTGTCATCTTCAGGAAGAGCTCTGCACTAAGACATAAAAAATCAGTACAGACATAAATACGCAGCACAGGTTTGACATATCCTGCATCCATTCATTCATGGAGTTAACAGGCATTAAGAACAAATTCTACACTATCGCTTTGGTTAAGTTTTAGGCTTCTCCAAAGTGGAAACAAGGAAGTAAAATGTGGAAAGTCTGCTGTACTAAATTCAGATGTTAAATCTAAGAAGAGATGGCTCCTTTCCATTAAGATTTCAACCTGCTCAAGTTTCTTATAAAAGATGATTTAAAAATATGCCCTAAGCTCTAAACCCCTCTTTACATCTAGTTATTGTCCTTTTTACATACTTTCTGCCCCTGCACCAACGTTCTACGAAGAATTCTCCACACTCAGTTCACATCTCCCTGCACCTCCCCTCCAGTTCTGTCTCTATCCCTCATTAATGGGGCTGGGTTCCCCCAACACTTCCACTGAAATTACACTTGCCAACTCAATAACCACCTCTTTATCACTTCTACTATACATCAAGAATGTTGAAATGATTGTTTAAATACAGACAAACAGGTATTTCCCCAAGAGGAAAGGATTACCTTCCCTCAAGAATTCGATTGTTTGGATATAGACAGGATCATACTAGAGTGTGATCAGTCACTGAAAAACTCAGGTTGTGAAATACCTTCCATGGAGACAGAGTCAGATAATGTATAGGCGGTGGTCTGAATAATGGGCTTTCAAATGAAGCACACTTTTTCTCTGACATAGCTCATACTTTTGCTTTACTGAAACGGATTTTGTAAATATTTTTAGTGCAAGTTAGCAATAATTATTTGTGGTCACTTCAATAACCTTATCTGGTTTTCATTTCTTTCTCAAGGGATCCTTTCTCAAGGGATTACTAGTATGAAATAAAATAGGTGTTCCAAACTCTGCCATGATTAAATATAGTCTGAAAGCATTATGTGATATACCATATTTAGACAATATAATGGTGGGTCTAGGGAACTCTTGCAGTTTCCTGACTGCTAAGTCAAAATTCTTTTACCACATCATAGAAATCATGATGCTGGACTTTCCTCTGTATCCATTAAGTGAAATAAAATAATAAACCCACAAAATAAGTATACATGAATCCATACTGATATAAATGAATTTTTGAATTAATAAAGAAATGGGTGACAGTAAACTATGTTTATCAAATAGTTCCCCAAAAATCTATATAGATATCTTCCTTCCATGAGGTGAACCTTCCCCCTCCTACTGCTGAGGTCAGGGCAGACTTAGTTACTCATTTCTAAAGACCAGAATAGGCAAACAGAAAACAGTTACTGTACACTGGAGAAACTCGACAAACACCACATTAACCCAGTGACGAAGGTCAACATCTCCAATGATCCAGTGACATCATGTGGATACCATCCTCCCAGATATGATGTGACAAGAAGGACACTTCAACTCTTGTGGTATCCTTTCTCCAAACCCAGAACCACAGTCTAATCACGAGAAAAAGAATAGACTATACCTGTACTCTTCAAGACTGTCAGGGTCATGAAAACAGTGTGGCAGTTCCTCAAACAGTTAAACAGAGTTACCACATGGCCCAGCAGTTCCACTCTTAGGGACATAGCCAAGAGAAATGACAACATACATCTACACATAAACTTGTACGTGAATGTATGCAGCATCGTTATTCATAAATGCCAAAAGTGGAAACAACCCAAATGTCCACCAATTAATGCACAGATAAAGAAAATATGGTATATTATTTGGCAATAGAAAGGAATGAAATACTGATATATACTAAGATACGGATGAACCTTGAAACCATCATGCCAACTGAAAGAAGTCAAATGTGGGAAAGAATGGATATTGCACGATTCCATTTATATGAAATGTCCATAAAGAAGCCATCAGTATAGCCGTGCCCAAGGAATTCCGCCCCTCCTTTCAACCCAGACTTCCAGAAAGCTCCATCTGATGGGTTTGGGCCACAGTCCTGCCCACCCACCTTCTTGTTCACTGTTCAAACTGCAATTCAAGCTTCTGTCACCAGGTGGCACCAACATGCCACCATCATCCAAGTCTCAGTATACTAAGAGTCTTCAAGAAATTAGAAATACATAACCTCTCTTAAAATCCAGCCTGTGGACCTACCCAGAATGATTCGAATTCAGATTGAGAAAACAGATAGGTGTAAAGGAAGATTGTAAAAACATATACTCCGGGGCCTGCACATGGTGAAACACCAAGTGACAGCAGTGAGCCTTGGTAGTTGATGGTGGCAGGTGAAGGGCAGCTCAGGGCAGGCTGGAGGTGACTAGAGAGAATGGAGAGTTGGAACAGGAGTTGGAACAAGGTCTGGGCAGCTCTGTTCAGTGTCCTGGACAGGGGTTGACAGAAGGAGTGTTTGGGAGTCAGATGGGAAGCCTGTAGAAGAGTAGGGTGGGTAATGGAGGGTGAATGCTGTGTTTCCTGATAGGGACACTCTGTACAGTCTACACTGCAAATCGGCCAATAGTGATGAAGGAAGAGGTAATTCAGTGAGCATGGTGTAGATTTGGGGTCAACAGCAGATGGAACTGCTTTAATATATTTATGATTATTCCAAACGGAATTGGTACCATGGTAAACAAACAGGTTCATGACAGTTTTACTCTTTGCAAAATGTACAATTTTTCCTTAAAAAAAGAATAACAAAAACAGAGGTGAATGTGATGTCACCTGGTGGCTAGATCCACCAGCATTTAAGACTGCAGCTCTGAGAGTCTCAGACCAGAGCGCTCAGGAGGGAGGAGGGAAGCATGGAGGTTGGGAGCTTGACTTAATGGGATCAGTTAGGGTTTTCTGGATTTTCACTTAACTGGAGTAATCCTCTGTATCCATCACTTTTCTAGGATAGGAAAATGCACATTTTCTGGAACATCTAAACATGAGACTAGATGTCCATCTCCAGTCTGAACTGAGTGTAAAGCTGCAACTGTGAGCATGTACTTGAGGTGGTAGAGCCAGAGGGGACATAGAAACACACACACAGACACACACACAGACACACACACAAAACACACACACACACACAGAGTCAATTTAACTTTTAAAATCTACTTAATTTCCCCCATTAAATTGAATACTTTCACAAAGTAGTAAGTGTATGTGCTTTTGTCAATCTGTTCACAAGTATTTTTTGTCTTCAACATTTTACCTAAGTGCCATTTTTCTTGAGTACATTTCAAACAATATATGAAAGTATATTTATAGACTGAAATTGTCCTGCAACTCTCACTAGTCCCACTCCTAACACAAAAGGGTCTGTCATCATTGGTGCCTCCTCTCCCGACGTGTCCCTGTAGGTGAAGGCCCGTGATCATAGACACCTGCACATGCTCATGGTCTTTTCCAAGAGACTTCACATTACTCTTTTGCATCTTGCCTTTTCCACGTAATGTTAACTCTCATGATTTAAAAAATATTTTCATGATATTAGTTCCTGTGATTTTAGCGTATTTTAACATGTTGACTATTCCTGTATATTTTCATGTGACTCTCAGTTGAAATTATTTGCCAATTTCTTTGATAGTAAGGATTTTGCACAAATCATGGATCCTAACCCAATATCTGAAGTGTAGTTTGCAAATATTTTACCTGAAGTCGTCACCACAATTCTTTGCATTTTTAAATTTAGAATTTGCTTTTTAATTTCAAAAAAATATTGTAACTTGCAAAAACCATTATAATAATAACTTTTTAAAAAGTTGGCAACAGCCCCAGGAGAATGTAATGGCATCCTATAGGGAAGTTAAAGCATTCAGAGTCCTGGACGCATAAAAATAAAGTGGAAGAACTTTAGAATAATTCCAGACTAAGCTGCTGATAGGGGGATGATGAAAAGTGTTCCCTGATTTACATAAGCTCCCCTAAGGTCAGTACCCAGGTATGAATGCTGGTCATAATGAAGGGTAGCTTGAATAGTAGTTTGGATTAAAGGAAATGAAATATAAAGTACAATTTTTAAAAGCAGTTCTTTACATGTCACTTTCGTTCCCTCCAGATGATTTGCCCAGAGTATATGAGGTGTAGCAGGACTTCAATGACCTTTTAAAAGCCGAGACTCAGCAGTAGGAGCCCACGGAGCCTCGGGCTGAGGTAGACATTGTGAAAAGTCATTTCTCACTGTTTCCCTTAATGAGAAGATAGAGATCTTTATGAAGAAATCAAATGTCTCTCTGATATGCCTTGAGTTCAAAGTTTTGGAGTCAGAAGGATCTCTAGGTTCTTGGGAGACTCAGAAGCTCATAAGAGCTGCCCAACAATGTGCCTCTGAGCAGATCCTAATCCAGTTCCCCACACTGCGGAGACAGGCTTGTCTTTGACTCACCTGATAAGCTCAGTGAAAGATGGCACCAGGGCAGCAAAGTGTGGTGTTTGCCTAACTGCTACTCCTGGACTGCTCTATGTGTTAATATATTTATAGAAAAATTCTGGACTTACCCCAGTCACCAGTGCAGGGGTCCTCAGATCATTCATCATCCAGCCACGTCACAGTAAGATTCAGCCAACTGCTGTCTCCCTATGAGGCAAAAATTCCAAGAATTATTACCATTTCTCTGATGCACAAGTGTCCACTCTTTCATTCACTAATAACTAAGCATATATTGAGCTCAAAGTCCATACTATTGCATTGGTATTGTCTCCTTAACTCTATAGGAGAAATAAGAGGGTAAGAAGGGAAGTGAATACATGGCAAATTTGGGGCTTAAAATGAGATGAGATTCCTCCTTCATATTAACGTTTAAACTTGCTTAAGTTTCAAGGATTGAGGATTTTAAAAAATTCCTTCTTGGACCACTTATCTACATTCAGCCACAGTGATTTATTTGTCTCTGCTCCTCTCTCTCTCTCTCAGTCTGTGTGTGTGTGTGTGTGTGTGTGTGTGTGTATCTCCCCCTTCAAATATGCAGTTCCAAAAAGTGATTTCTGCATTCCCTGTTAACATTCCTCATTCCCACTGATTCCTTATCTCACTGCACTGTAGCTTCTGCTGTCATGATTGCAATGAACGTGCTCTCACCAAGGTCACAAGCTACCCTTTTGTCACTAAGTCCAGATATTCTGTATAAATATATCAATATATGAATACTATTAATGACCACATAAAATAAGCATGCTTGTGCAGATCACTCCTGTCACTTAACATCAAATATTTGACAGTTTACAGGCCTGAAGTATGAACTGCTGGGTACAAAGCCAAGCTGTCCTGCTCCCTAACAGTGCAGTCCGGGGCCAAGTCCGTATTCTCCCTGTTTCTCAGGGGTCTTTTTCTAATTAATAGACTATTTTTTAGAGCAGTTTTAGGTATCCAAAAAAATGAGTGAAACATACACTCCCATATACTCCATCAACTCCCTCCCATTTCCCCTATTGTCAGCACTTTGCATTAGTGTGCTACATTTTTTGCAAATTGTGAGTCAATATTGATGTACTTCTATTAATAGTGTTTAAACCCACAGTTTACATTAAGGTTCACTCTTTGTGCCTTATAGTCTATGGGTTTTGCCAAATGTATAATGACATATCCACCACTATGATATCATACAGAATAGTTTTACTGCTCTAAAAATCTCTTGTGCTCCCCTACTCATCCCTCTCTCCCTCCCCTCTGAACCCCTGGCAGCCACTGATCTTTTTGCTGTCTCCATAGTTTTCCTTCTCCGGAATGTCATATCACCATAACCACACAGTAAGTAGCCTTTTCAGGTTATCCTCCTTCATTTAGCAATATGCATTTATGCTGCCTCCATGGCTTGACAGCTCATTCCTTTTTATTGCTAAAAATAGTCAATTTATAGATGTACCACACTTTGTCTTGCTATTCACCTTTTGAAATAGATCTTGGTTGCTTCCAAGGTTGGCACAACATCTTCACCAGCATTTGGTGTTGTCTGTATTTTAGATTTTGGCCATTCCAATAGATGTGTAGTGGTATCTCATTGTTTTAATTTGCAATTCCCTAATAACAGATGCTATTGAATATCTCTTCTATATGCTCATTTGCCATCTGTTTTTTTTTTTTTTTGGTGAGGCATCTGTTAAGTTCTTTGCCCATTTAAAAAACTGCATTGTTTATTTTCTCATTGTTGAGGTTTAAGTGTTCCCTGTATATTCTGAATTACAGTCCTTTCTCAGATATGTGTTTTGTAAACTTTTTCTCCCAGTCTATGGCTTGTAATTTCAATCTCAGAACAGTGGTTTTCACAGAGCAGAAGTTTTTAATTTCAATTAAGTTCAACTTACCAATGTTTTCTTTTATAGATTGCATTTTTGGTATTGTATCTGAAAACCCAATGTCATCTAGGTTTTCTCCTATGTTCATTTCTAGGAGTTTTATGGTTTGTGTTTTCCATTTGAATTAATTAATCCAATCCAATTAATTAATTAATTAATTCCAATTAATTCCATTTGAATTAATTTTTGTGAAAGATGTAAGGTTTGGGTCTACATTTTTTCCCCCGCAGGTGGATAGCCAGTTATTCCAGAACCAACTGGAATGTCCCTCATTTTTTAATACATAAAATGGGGATTAGGAACAGCAGCTACCTCATAAGAGTGTATAATTCAATATATAAAAATGCTTAGCACTAAATAAATTTTAGCTATTTAAATTTCTGGGAGGCGTCAAATGGACACAGAAGCCAACTTGAAGAGGCTAATACTGGCCAATTCTGTTACAACTGGGACATGAAAGGAAATAATTACAATGGCAGATAGTAACCCTTTGAGCAAAATAGGAATCTATGAGTCACACCTATGAAATAAATACATGAATAAATAAATAAACAATAGGGGAGAAGGGAAAACTCTACCAACATCTGAATGTCAATTAATAAATCTAGAAGGAATGACAAAATTATAAAAGCAGCACTTAACAACTAAAATAGTCATGACAGATTCAGGTAAGAATCATGAAAGGATTTTCAGTCTGTACCAAATCCACAGCAATCACTGGGTCACCATGGTAACCATGCTGGACAAGGAAAGCTAGGGAAAAAACAAACAGCAACCATCTTGATTTGTTTCCTAATATGTGCTAGGAACTAAGCAGGACTGACATAACACACAATAATTAATCTCAAACATTCCTCACAATAAATATTCCTCATAGCTTCATCAATATATACACACATACATTCAAACACACCCACATTCATACAAGCTTTCTCCCTCTTTTTTTTTTTTTAACCATCCAAGAAGCCAGGAATTCATCAAGGTGGATTTGTCTGAGGATAAAGAAGAAAACTCCACAATTCAATCCTAACCACATAAAGTATAAAGCTACAAAACTATTTCATTTTAGTGACTGATTTTCTGGAAATGACCTATAGAATTATAATAATCTCTGTGAGAGTTTTCTCCCTTGTTTTGGTACATGGTCAATAACACCTAAAAGCTGACATGGAAATCTAGGTAAGTGAATATTGTGACGGTAAGTTTTATGTGTCAACTTAGCAGGACCACAGTGCCCAGATATTTGATCAAACATTATTCTAGGTGTTTCTGTGAAAGTGCTTCTGAGTGAGGATTACATTTAAATAGGTAAAATTTGGGAAAAGCACTTAGCCCTCCATAATGTGGGTGGACTTCATCCAGTCAGTTGAAGGTCTGGATAGAACAAAGGGCTGACCTTCTCTGAGCAAGAGGGAATTCTGCCAGGACATTGCCTTTGGACTTCATCTACAATATCAGCTTTCCATTCACCAGCAGACTGCCTTCAGACTCCAACTCTAACTCTCTTCTGAGTCTCCAGCTTGCCAGCCTCCCCATCAGGTTTTGTACTTGCCAGCCTATACAATCTCATGAGTCAATTCCTCAAAATAAATCTCTATCTATATATAAACATCCTATTGGCTTTGTTTCTCTGGAGAACTCTAATACAAGAGTGAAGCATCAAGTATTTTTTCCATCCTAGAATAATCTGTGCTTTCTAGCAAAAAGATTACCTAGCAACATATGCGTACTGACAGACTACTTGTCATTTTGTTGCTGAGAGAAATTAAAGGTGTAAATAAATGAAAGGGTATACCATCTTCATGGGTCAGAAGTGCTAGCATTGCTAAGATGTCTATTCTCTTCAAACTGATCTATAGATTCAGTACATTCCCAATAAAAATCACAGCATACATCTTTCAAAAAGAAACTGACAAACATCTAAACATCATGTGGAAATACAAAGGGTTTTCACTATGAAAAACTAACTTTGAAAAAGAAGAACAAATTTGGAGAATTAGCATTACCTTATTTCAAGACTCATTATAAGTCTACGGTATCCAAGAGAGTATGGAATGAAGGTAAAAATGTATATAAAAGGAAAAAATGAAGAGTACAGAAATAGACCCACACACATATGGACAACTAATTTTTGACAAAGCTACAAAGAAAATTCAGTGGAGAAAGGACAGTCCTTTCAACAAATGGTATTGGGACAAGTGCATATCCATATGCCCAAATAAAAACTGTAATCCATATAATGCATCATATACAAAAGTCAACTCAAATGAATCACAGACCTAAATACAAAAGCTAAAACTATAAAAATTCTAGAAGAAAACACAGGAGAAAACTCTTGTGATCCCAGCTTAAGTGAACACTTCTTAAACACAACATGAAAAGCAGAATCAAATCCATAAATGAATAAACTGATAAACTAGACTTCTTCAAAATTAAAGAAAAAAACTGTTCTTCCAGACACAGTTGAGAGAATTAAAAGATAAGTCTCTGACTGGGAGAAAATATTTACAAATCATAGATCTGACAGAAGACTTGTATACAGAACTTTAAAATCTCAGAAGGTCAATAAGAAAAAAATAAGACACTCTAATAAATAAGTGGTCAAAGATCTACAACGTCAGATAATCACAAAAAGATACTTAACATCATTAGTCATTGGGGAAGCATAATCCCACTACACCCCTCTAAGAAAGGCCAAAATTAAAAGGCTGACCATACCAAGTCTTGGCAAGATTGTGGAGGATGGAAGTCTCACACATTGCTGGTAGCAATGAAAAATGCTGCAGCCACTTTGAAAAACAGATTGTCAGTTTCTTACAATGTTAATCTTACAACTGCCATATGACCCAGCCATTAAAGTCCTAAGTATTCACCAGTAAAGAAGGAAGCATATACCCAAGCAAAGATTTATACACCAATATTCATAGCAGCTTTATTTACAAGTGGCCCAAATTGGAAATAAACCAAATATCCAATACTAGGTAAATGGACAGAACAAACTATGGTATATCCATATAATGCAACATTACTCAACAACAAAAAAGAGCAACTATTTGTATGTGCAACAAATGGATAAATCCAGAAATAATTAAGTTGAAAGAAAGAAGACAGACAAAATAAGAGTACACACTGTATGATTCCTTTCATATAAAATTATAGGAAAGGAAAACTAATTTATAGTGACAGAAGACCAGTGGTTGCCTGGGAATGGGGTAGGGTGACTTGGAGAGGGAGGCAGGAGAGAGTAGGTGGGGGCATTACAAAGTAGCATAGAGAAATTTTGAGGTGACGGATTTGTTCATTATCTTGACTGTAGTATTAGATTTATAGGTGCATATATATATCAAAACATTAGAGCACATACTTTAATTACGCACAGGGTATTGTATGTCAACTATACCTCAACAAAGTATTTGAAATATATTTATATATACATAATTCTGATGTAATGAAATTAATCAGGTGAAATATTCCCAGGATTATGCTCATGTAGTATTAACAGGTCCACACTACGTTTTATCAAATTGGTCCCCAACCAAAATAGAAATAATCATTTGTAATGAAATATATCCAAATACCTATAGAAAGTTGATGTCCATTTCCTCTGAAGTATAGAAATAAAAATATTAAATCCTAGGAGAATAATCATAGTGATATTTAAGAGCAAGTAGATATTTTAGGGAATAAGGGTGAGTATTATTATAATTGGGCAAACTCCAGAGTAACATATTTTTTTTAATATTAAGTTCTAGTAACTAACATTTTAAACTAACAGCTGGAAAATGTTTGACTCTAAAAATCTCATTATACAACAGAAAAACACTATAGGCACAAGGGAAGAATGTGCATTACAATGTCAAATAGCTAAGTAGATCTAACAGTTGCATATTTCCACATCCACCTATGAGATACATGGAATTCCTGATATTATTTACATGGTGAAAACAGTTTAGGGATATTTACTGAAAATCCATGTTCAATCAAAATTCCTTCTCCAACTGAACCATTTACTGCTTTTCAAAAAAAAAAAAAAAAGGCATCTCTAAGATGGACCTGAAGGGCTACTAAAAAATTGCTGATAGAATGAAATTCCACCTGCTAAAAACCTCGTTCCCATGATGAGATCAAGGTAGCTTCCTTACTTCTAGGCTAGTTTGTGAGCCTCACAGGAGCTATTCCACAGCATGTTTTTGTTCAGATCTATGAACTCACTTGAGTCAGGTGTCACATTCCACCAAAGATGTTAAGTGTTGGGGGTCTCCTGGAAGCCGCTGCCCTTGAACCTGGAGTAGGAGCTTCAGGAGCCATCAGGACACAGATCCTCAGAACCTGCCTCCTTCAGACACCTGATATGAGCTGGGCCACCGGCATGAGGATCAGCATTCCTTCTCTTTCCCTTGTCTATCCCCCAACAACAAAGTTGAAAAGGAATAAGAAGTGGCCTGAATTCATACAGACATTCATGATCCCGCAATAACCACAGAACCATCGACTTACTCCTGTGTTATCACTGAAACGTTTACACTGATCCTGTGGGTAAAGCATTCTCAGCCCCATTTTACAGAAGGGGAAACTGAGGCTCAGAGTCGTTACCTGTCTCACTTCCCGCGCCCCTGCCCTTAGAAGTAAAGTGGCTCCAGGACACCCCTGGAGGAGGACACCGCACTCACTGGTGCCCGGGGTGGGGGTGGGGGGCGTGAGGACCCCAATGTCTTTACGTACAAGACAGCCGGGGCACCGAGTCTCAAAGCAGGAAAGGGAGACTTGGATATGGAGCCCTTTGTCTCCCCACACCCCAGGACGGCCCAGCCCCCACCGCAGGGACCTACACCCTCAGCTGAGTCTCAAACACCTGATGGAGGGACCGGGCTCCTCACCAGGCAGCGTCCGTCTCCTTTAAAATGTCGTCAAGGTCGCCGTATTGACGTCAGGTTTCTACGGCAACCGCCAGGCGCCGGCAAGTCTTCCAGATGCGAAATACCTCCTCATACTTCTCTACCGCCACACCTTTAGTTGAAGGCAAAACGCCTTACATCTTCAGGCTGCCACGTGAGAAAGCATTTTAATTAGAGACACTAAACTGGGACTTGGGCAGTTGGTGGAACTGTGCTTAATTTGCTGGAACAAAGAAAGTCCCAGTCCTCAGAAGCTTTGGTTACTTGAAAAAAGACAGTCAGGGAGTATTATCAGTGTACAGAGAATGGGGAAATATCCTAGGATTCTAGACAATGAGCTAGCCCTCCTGAAGGTGGACTTGCAAAATCACAGGACATGTTAAGCAGTTAGCCATCTGTGGTAGAGAAATAAAAGACTGTCTATAGTCATGTGACTGAATCATCTATAGATATATATACAAAAATGTCATTTAAGAATTCAGTTATTTCAGGGAGGCAGACCTAAAATATCATTTAGTAGGCAGAGACCTATGTCAATTGGTTTTTCCTGGGGAATTCTCAGCCTCCATTCCTGATGTTTTCTTTCATGTGGAGAAAATATGTTCCTTTACATATATTCTTTCCCCAAATTATTACATTATACTTATTTTTAAGCAACTTGTCTTTTTAATTCAGCATGATAGCCTAGGATATTAATTTGTATATTAATTTGATATATCTTTTAATGTTAACTCAGGATGTATATTAATTATTATATGAATTATCTGTTCATATCATTTGACTATTTCTCTATTCATTAGTAAGACTTCATTCCATATCCAGGATATTAAGTAGGCTAATTAGGGATTTAGTATAAAAGTACCACTAGAACAAAAAACAACCATTCTAAATACTAAATGAAAAGAGAGCAAATAAAACACACAGTATATATATGAATGTATGTATACACACAATGTTAAATTAGCAAATAAAGGATGACACCTACTGTGTTTATGACTAAGTCTGTGTGTGTGCAGTGAAAATATGCAAAACAATATTATATTTTGTTTAGAGAAATTCTCATATAGTGTAAAAGAATGAAGCAATGCCTGGAAATGATAATCATCTCCTTCTGAATAAGGATTATCTCTAGGGAAGAAAAAGAGTAAAGTTTTTTTAACCTAGATTAATTTGATAGCTCTATATGTTTTTAACTGAAATATTTCATAAGTAGCAGAGCTTTTAGTGGATATAGTTTTTATCATAAATATAATTCATACTCATTTTAGAAAATGCTTAATATCAAGCCAAGTGCAAAGGTTAAAAATATTAATACCCAGCAATTTCATCATGATTGAAATTCACATTGTGCTATTTCATTCCACTGTTTTTTTGTTCATGAATGTATGTACATGTAGTATATGTGCATTACATACACAATTCATATAACTATTATCATACTATATGTACAGATTAGGATCATGTGGTTTTAGTTGTTTTTTTGTTTTTCTCTGACCTTAACTTTTATCTTAAAAACTAACAAGTGGATGAATTATTATGATTAAATGACAAGGATAAATATGACCTAATTTTGCTTCTTAATGTACCCTTTAGCAGCTGACCCAACCCTGATTCTTAAACAAAGCATCTGATTGGAAAAGCCATACCTGTAGCACAGTAAATAATATGTCTGGGTCTGCTCATTAGTTTTCTATACAGTTCCTTTAATCTGTATTTCAACCACTTTATCTGAACTTTATAAAATTATAAAAATAATGGAACATTGTAATACCTGGCAATTTAATCCTCACTCCTATAAATCACCCTTTCAGTGGTGGTAGGAGTAATAATATTATAACTTTTATTAATATTGAACAATAATAAAAGATACCAAAAATTAAAGGGCATATAAGCAGATAAATTGCTTGCTTTTGATCATGCAACCAGCAAGTAATATTTCCCAGCATCACATCCCTGTCCTTCTGACCCTTAAGACCACTGTTTATACATTGAGTGTCTTCTGCATTGGGTTGGAGGCCAACAATAGGAAGGGACTCACCTAAGGCCCTGTGGTCAGTTAAAGGATCCAGCAACCGGGACACAAGTTTCATGACTCCCATCTTCTGTCTAGCTGACCCGTTCCTATTCTTTTCTCTTCTGTACTATTTCTTCTTCCTGGGGCTCAATAAGAAATTGCTTCACCCATCTCAAACTAGAAAGAAAATAAGAGACCAGAAAACATATGGAATAATGAGATAGAACCAGTATTCACTTCTTGTGGCTACATTTCCAGGTGCACTTTTTTCAAATCTTTTCTTCTATGGTACATAGGTATTTTTTCTTGGAACCAGGAATCTCTTTCCTAAGACTCTATTCAAGAGATGCCATAAAGACAAAAGGCAGAAGTACAAAGCCATTTCTCACAGAACAAATCGTAACAGCAGAAGGCCAAAAATAAGACGGATGTCTACTGATGAGGGACTGGCTGAATAACCTAAGGTCCATCTACATCCTAGACAACTATGCACCTATAAAAGCAGTGAAGACTCCCTCTCCAGACTGCTGTAGAGTTATCGCCAGGATATATTGTTAAGTGAAAAGCAAGGGTGCAGAAAAATGTGTAGAGCAGCTGTTATTCAATATGGTAGACACCAGTCACACATGACAATTTAAATTTAAGTTAATTCAATTTAGATGAAATAAAAATTTTAGTTCCTCAGTCACATTCACTACATTTCAGATGATCCACAGCCACAAGTAGTCAGTGGCTACTGTGTTGGATTATGAAGACATGGAATATTTTCATCTCCGTAGAAATTTCTGTTGCTCAGTACTGGTGTAAAATATGCCATCTTTTACCTATGAAAGGGGAAGAAAACTAACATATGTGTTATAGTTGCTTGTATTTTTGAAAAGTGTAGGAAAGTTAAAACCAAAAAAATGACCAAAATGATTACCTCTAAGGTGACAGAGGAGCAGTCTGGATGGAAAGAGATGATATATAACCTCATTAAAAAATATATTACATACTTATAGGTTCCGTGTACCAAAAAGGGCAAGAAACAATGACCAACACAGTAGCAATGAGCAACTCTAGTCCTCAGATTGAGTCTCCTAAACATATTTCCCACTAAAGGAAACCAACTTCCTTGGAGAAATGATTGAGGAGGGAGGCAGGGAGAAAGGGAACTGAAACCCAGACCTATTGTCTAGAGACTTCTTTAAAGGTTTAAAATTAACCTGTTCAAAATTAACAACCAGGCTCAGGAAACACTTTTGCTTAAGTAATGGAAAAAGCTATCCTAAAGGAACAGAAAGCCCTGACCTGATCTAATCTATATGACCACAATGTTTGAGGGTCCAGGTTGCTTAATCTTGCTTTTTTCAAACTGTTTGTTTCACAGAGCAGAACTAACTGGAGGAATAAGCACAAAAAGGGGCAGTCAATGAGGAGACAAGAAACCACAAGAAGATGAATAAAAGGACCCAGTTGAGACCCCAAAAGTGGGATTTCTTATGTTAAGCTACTTGGCTTATGGCTGCCTCACTCAAGTGCCTTCTCTCCCTCTGAGCAATAAAGCAGCTTTTCACTTTGTCCTTCTGCTCTGCTGGGAAATCTTTCAAAGTCCACAGCAAGAACCCACTCTTTTGCGGGCTTCCCCTATTCTGGAGAGGGGGAGGTCTTTCTATCCACTAACAGTTGATTCCAGGTCTATGTAAGGAGTTTACTAGATAAGCCTGGACTGAACTCTCACATTAGAAAGCATGCCAAAGACTCATAAGCCAACTAAAATAGGCTCCACTGGCCAAAGATAGAACAATTTGAGTGTCAAATAAAATGAGTGCAATGAATTAAAACATCAAATGTAGGAAAAGCTGGAGTTCATGATGATATTCTAAAAGAAAAAACAAAACCCAACAAATCCAACTCTTAATCACCTTTGGAAGGAAGCAATTAATTATTTTGAAATGTGGAAATATTACCAAAGACTTGTCAGGGAAGAAGTGTTGGCTGAAAAAAAATGTACAACCTAAAAGTTGAGAATTATGTTTAATTTGGCAGACTTTCTGAGGACTTCCAGCCCAGGAGGCAGCCTCTCAGATAGTGCTGAGGGACTGCTCCGAAGAGGTAAGGGAGCAGCCAGGATATATAAAGAGTTTTGCAAGAAAAAATGGGTAGTTGGAACATCAAAAGATGACTGTTAATTACAGAAAACCAGACATCTCAAGTTAATAAATTTAACACTTTTCTGTGTAGGGGAAGATGCAAGAGTCTGGGCTTACCTAAATCCTTCTTTTGATATGCACTTAGCTATCTAGGGCCAGTATCCTGTTCTTTCCCATCCTGAGTCCTCTCAGGGTGCATATTAGGGGTGGCTTCAGTGGCTGGGGCCTGGCAGTGGGCAGCCCCTTTGTCTCCATACTGAGTTCCCTCAGGCTCACCATCAGGGGCTGCAGTAGTGGATGACAGGCAATACTTTTCATTCATAGAAAAAAATTTCCTTTACCCTTCCAGGTTCCTCTGACTGGTCTAAGAATTAAATTGACATAAGACAGATTAACAGGAGAAAATCAAACAAAATTTTATAACATGTACACATGGAAGAAACCCAGGAAAACTGAGTAAATGAGTAAATGAGTAAACTCACCAAAATGGCTGAAAGCCTCATCTTAAACACATCTTCAGCTAAAGACTAAAGAGGATTTTGGGGGTAGTGGTTTGGGATTTCAAAGAGAAAGAAGGCAATTCACATGGAGATGGAAAAGCGAATGTTTGGTAAAGAAATGTTTGCTGGGCTATGCAGAGACCATGAGACACAGAGAGGACTCTGATCTCTAGGGCCTGCCTAGACTTTCCCCCACCACATCTAGCCCATCCTCTTTCCAGACATCTCGGGCAATAGCTCTATTTTGGAAACAGGCACTTTATCTAAATTCTTTAGGCAGCTAAGGGGGACATAAAAAGTAAGACTTCCCGAGTCTTCTGTTTCCTAAAAATAATCAGCCTCAAATAATCCTCAAGCCAAAGAGGCACATTTTGGGGGGGGGCAACTTTTGCTCCCCTAAAGAAATAAACATTCATCCTATCCTTCCTGTGCAAACCATACCTCAGTGGAACTTAATAGCTGATATGGGGAAGTTCCTTTAATAGAAGAATTCCAGGAAACAAATGCAGAAGAAAATGTACAGTTTTAACATCATCCCTTTGAAACTTTTGACTGAAAAAAAAACGTACAATGTAAGAGCTGTGAGTTGAATTTTATTCAGTTTATTCAGAGTCTTACTGAGGACGATAACCTGGGAGATAGACTCTCCTCAGCTCTGAGGAACTGCTCTGAAGAGGTAGGGAGAGAGGCCAGTATATGTATGATTTTGGCTAAGGAATACACGTAGTCCTGTACAAATCTCGGTAGAAGGTCACTGCTAGTCACAAGGAACAGGTATCTCAATTGATGATTTCAGTGCTTTTCTATTGATGAAGTAAAATTCATATTTTAACTTAAGCATAACATTCTCTTTGTGTGCCTGTTTGGACCTCCTGCCTCCCCCTTTAGTGTGCAAGGTGCATGTGCATTACATATTAACCAGGCCTCCTCAAATGTGGAAATGCCTGTTTGACTGTAAAGATTCTTCTGACATTAACAGTGTAATTTCTTTAAAAATTAGCCTTCTTTCCCAACTCTGTAAGGGGTCATGGTGACTTGCTGCTCTATTTGTACATGCTTATCTGGATTATGTACCTTTGGTAAACTCTACATAAAAATGTCAATATGTCATTTTGATGTACAATCCTTTGTCTCAAAAATGTTTAACTGTGCCTTTGACTTTAAAAAAGCAGAACAGCTCTCAGAGCTTGAGAGTCTGTCATCAGGGTTATAATCCTCAGTTTAGCATGAATAAAATTCTCTTTTTTTCTTGATTGTTAATTGAATTTTTGTCAACACCATGTATGGGAATATGCAAGAATCCCAAGATAATAAAAGTTTTTTCCTGAAATATACCTAACTTTCTAAAGGGCCTGTTTCCAAAGCACAGAGTGCCTCATCCTGTTCTTAGTCCTGAATTCCTTTCAGGGATGTACTATAGATCTGCAACTGTAGTAGCTAATGACTTAGTTTTTGTAGAACTGGATGGTTAGCAACACTCCCTGATTTACACAAACTCTAATGAAATGCAGATCTAGGCAATCATCTGCAAAGGCTGCAAAAAACATGAGGTGAAAAGCATAGGTGAAATTTTATAAAGGATGGATCAGGCTGACAACACCTGAACCTGTGAAAGAAAAAAACAAATTGGTATCAGTATTGCCAAGAGAGCTCTCTAAAATGGAGCTGGGAGGACACTGAGGAAGTGTGATGTATGCACATCTCAGCCTGAATGGAATCTGACCTTTTGACCATTTGTTGGGCTGCACCCCACAAACCTTGTAATTGCCCAGCTGTAAGACAAGAAGCCCAGAGCCAGTGACAGAGACATCAATGGTTTTTTTGAATAGGGAATCTTAGATGTCTGAAGCAAGGTCCTAGAGCAACACCCCACTGCAGGTGGCAGATGGCAGGCAGGACATGGCAGTAGTCTTCACTACAGGGAAGTGGTGGGGACAATACTGTGGAGTTTGAGGACAAGAAAGAGGCCCCATAGAGAGCCAAAGTGGGCGCCAGTCACAAGACGTCTGCCTGCACCCCACTCACATCATGAAGACATAAATCAGAAAACACAAAGAACATTCCTCTCCCAACATGTAAAGTAATAGCTTGGGAACTAGCTTCTGTGGGGTCCATAGACATCTGTCAGATCCCTGCTCCAAGGCCCCTCAGGTGCCCAGCTGCTGCCCTTTAAAGATAATAAAGACTTAGCAGAGAGAATGATCATCTATACAATGCCTGGAAGCCTGGAAGCCTGACCTCCAGAACTGGTCTAAATGCTCTACCAAAATCCCTAGCCCTACCCTTTCACAACATCCTCCTTGACTGTTACCACAAAATAAATCAATCAGAGAATTGTGCACAACTGATCACATACCCTGCAACTCCCTTTGTGCCTGATGTCACATAAGCACAAGGAGTTAAAGCGTAATAGAAAAGACCAAATCTAACTCCATATTAGATCTGTTTCTTTGGCTTTAACACTGTGCTCTGTTTCCTAGGTTTAGTCTTGTTGGTTCTGCATCTTTTGTAAAAGAATGTTGCCTGTAGCCGGAAATATACAAGATAGTCTATTCTCAAGGCCCTAACCTTTAAGGATATTAACACTTTTCCATTCATATAAAGATAGCAAGATGCAGAATAGAAAATAATGCTTGTTTTGTTGGTTTACAGGGACACCATGATCTGACGCACGTGGACAGCTGCAAGAACAAAGGATTCCAAGAACAAAGAATTCCTACACCAAGAAGTTTGCAGCAACCAAGCATACCCCCTCCTCCCCTTTTTAGTATAAAAGGAGCCTGAATTCCAGGACATTAGTCTGCCATCTTCTTGGTCTGCCAGCTTTCCGAATAAAGTCATTATTCCTTGGCCCAACACCTTGTCTCCCGGTTTATTGGCCTGTTGTGTGGTGAGCAGAACAAGTTTGGACTTGGTAACAAAAGTTTACCCTCCCTTACAAAAGACTTCAGCAATCAACCCTCGATGCACAGACACCTCTCGTCTGTCTGCCCGCTGTTGCCTGTAGCAGCATATCTAACCTTTTCTTTTCTTTTAAACTTTTCTTTCAGTTTTCCTTGTTTCTGGTAAATTCTTTTACTGCCCGCAGTACCAGCCTGCCTTGTCACATGACAGTTACCAGTTTTAGAGGTAACTGACGTCAGGTTGGCTCATTGCTTACCAGGGAAACCAGCAGAGAGGCAAGTTCATCATAGCCCCTTGGGCTAACAACCTTCATAGGGTAGATATATTCCCTTTGATAAACTATCTTAGTGGAGCAGTTCTGATCTAAAGATTAGAACAATCACTAGCTGGGGCCAGGGGAAAGTAGTAGGCATTTACTGATTAGGCTCTACGATTAACAGGGAAGGTCAGTCTTCTGAGTGGGGTGAGGGGGAGCAGGCGATGTACAGAGAGCAAGAGAACAGCTTTCTTGGGTGGTCTGATTATGCACCAATTATTGTTCTAGGGAAGGCATCCAGAATATCTGCCAGAAACTAAAGATACTTATCAGACCTGTACCCTAAAACAACTTGTGACGGCCATCCCTTGAGGACAAATATTTCCTTTCTTGTGTCAGAGTACAGCCTCACGGCTTTTGCCTTTATAAGTCCCTGACTCTTTCTCTTCCCTGGAACACTATTTCAGTTTTACCCCAGTCTTTATATCCCAAATTACAATTCTTAAGGTCCCAAATAAATTATTTTCTTATTTGCAGACTTCTGCATTTTTTTGGTTGACAAACCCAGTGATCAATCTTAGTGTCACAAGAGGAGAGACAATCGAACATAATGAGCCTCCTGGTGTAAGGCTTTAAAGAGTAAACAACATCACATCTGAGGTACTCTTGCCAAAAATCTGAATTGGATCTAAATCTAATCATCAATGTAATAGAAATGGGGAGAGGGAGAACAGAAGAACATTAACAACACAATAAGGATACAATCAGCAGGTTTTGGTACCAAGTGTTTCTAAAGGAAGAGAAATTTAAGGATGAGTATTCTGAATTGATTCTGGGGTTTCTGGAATTGGCTCTCTAATCTGCTAAGATTTAAAGGTACTATGGACTGTATTTCCAGGAGTTTAAGAAAGCTCTGATAGTCCATGGTGTGATCTGGGAATAGATATGACACAAATGTCACTACTGGGTACTCCTAATCAACCACTTATAAGAAGAAAGGATGTGGATAACTGTGTATATGATACTTTAGAACATTTTTGCAAAATAACAAATATAATGAAATTGGCTGATTGCTCCTATTATCTCTAGATGAAATGGAGAAAGAAAAGGATGAGCTCAGGGAATGGAATTCCCAGCTCGAGCACCTCACAAGTGATCTGTAAGCTTCTATTTGTGCCCAGAAGAAGATCATTATTTCCTGTAGCCACAGGGCAGAGACTGCTAAAACTCAAATGCAAAACCTCATCCTGCGAAAAGACAAGCCACTGACCGGAAGAAAATATTTACAAATCACATGTCTGATAAAGGCCTTATATACAGACTCTCTCAAAAGTCAGTAAGAAGAAAGCAGACACTCTCATAGATAAATTGACAAAGATTTCAAGAATACTTCATCATAAGCCAGAAAGAGAAAGAAAAATACCATGTGATATCACTCATATGTGGAATCCTAAGGGAAAAAAGGCACAAATGAACTTATTTACAAAACAGAAACAGACTCATAGACATAGAAAACAAACTTATGGTTACCATGGAGGAAAGGGGGTGGGAAGGGGTAAGTTAAGAGTTTGAGATTTCCAGATACTACTATATATAAAATAGATAAACAACAAGTTTCTTCTGTATAGCACAAGGAACTGTAGTCAATATCTTGTAGTAACCTATAATGAAAAATAATATGAAAAGGAATATATGTATGTATATGTGTGACTGAAATATCGTGCTGTACACCAGAAATTAACACAACATTGTAAGCTGACCATACTTCAAAAAAAAAAGAATACTTCATAAAAAACATAGAAATGGCAAAGAAGCACAGGAAAATCTGCTCATTATTATCATCAGTAAGGAAATGTAACTGAAAACTACAATAAGGTACAACAACACCTTAGGGAAAATGATCACAATGAAAAAGGACTGACCAAAACAAGTTTCGGCAAGGTTGTAGTGGATGGAACTCTCACACACTAATGGTGGCAAATGAAAACGGTGCAACCACCTTACAAAATATTTTGTGCGTTTCTTACAATATTAACCTTACATCCACCATATGATCCTGCTGTTGCACTGGTAAGGATGTATTCTAGAGAAAGAGGGCATATGTTCATTCCAAGTCTTATACACCAATGTTCATAGCAGCTTTATTTAGGAGAAATGCAACTCAGAAACAACCCAAATGTCCCTCAAGAGGTGAATGAATAAAGCAAACTGGTATACCCATATACCGGATTACTACTCAGCAATTTTAAAAAAAGAACTATTGACACATGCAACAAAATAGATAAATCCAAAAATAAACAGGTGTTCAGTTTCTGGTCTGGCATGTAAGGAGCTTAGAAGTCAGTACTGCATCCTACCTACAAGTAAAAAGCCAAACAAACTGAAAAAAACAACTCGTCTCAGATCTAGCAGAGAAGTGAGGACACAAGGCAAATTGCTGCCCCCCAAATTGGAGAAATAGTCAGGCAAATGCACAGAATCACAACTTTTCAGAGCAGAAACCCATCAGCAGGAACCAGTATCAGGGTAGGAAAACCCGAAATGTAAGTGATCTATTTTTGGAGGCTCAGTGTGGACAGGCCTGAGAGCTAAAAACTCCTGAGAGATAGTCATCAGGGGTCCCTTTTGTGAGTTTTACCTCCTGGATTTCTACTAGGTTCTCACAGTGAATATTGGAGAAAATCCTCTTGTGCCTCCAGCAGGAGGCAAAAAGGAACCATTCTGAAATATGCCAGATTGTTCTTTTCTTAACAAGCAAGGTCGGCCATCTGGAGAAACTATTTCACCTTAGCCTGTAAGCTGAGGTTTTATCAGATCCTAACTGATTCGGGGAAAGGGAAATACCCAATTCCAATTGGTTCAAGCTATCCTGTTTCACCAAAGGGGAAGATAAAAATCTGAGAAGTAATACATGTGTAGTACACAGTCCAGAGACCCAGACTCACCATAAGACTCAAACCTAACCATGGGACTAGAAAATGCTTACCCTCCCCCCATACCTTACCTCTACAGGACTAATTACCTATTTACACTAGTTTCATTTATCCAGTATATCATGTACAAAAGCATACTAAAAGGTAAAAAAAAAAAAACACAGTTGAAAGAGACATAGGAAGCATGAGAATCGGACTCAGATATGGCAGGGATGTTCAAATTATCAGACTGGGAATTTAAAGCAACTATGATTACTATGCTAAGGGCATCACTGGGTAAAGTAGACAGCAAGCAGAAACAGATGGGCAATGTAAGCAGAGAGATGGACATTTGAAGACAGAACCAAAAAGAAATGCTAGAGATCAAAAACATTGTAACAGAAATGAAGATGCTTCTGAAGGACTTTATTAGTAGAGCCAAATCTTTGGTGAAAAAAAAAATCTCTGAGATTGAAGATATCACAATGGAAACTTCTAAAACTGAAAAGAAAAGAGATAAAAGACTAAAAAAAAAAAAAAAACCCAGAGCAGAATATGTAAAAACTGCATAACTACAAAAACTACCCAACTACAAAAGGGGTAACATACACATATGGGTGCACCACAGGAAGAAAGAAACAGATAAATATTTGAAACAATGACTGAGAATTTCCCCAACTTCATGGAAAACAGCTAACCACAGATCTAGAAAGCTCAGTGAACACCAAACTGGATATAAACCCCCAGCCCTACCCCCAAAATTACACCTTGGCACATCATTTTCAAACTAAAAAAAATCAAAGACAAAGAAAAAGTCCTGAAAGAAGCAAGAGGGAAAAAACACCTTACCTATAAAGGAGTAAAGGTAACAATTACATCCAACTCTCCTCAGACCGTGCAAGCAAGAAGAGAGTGGAGTGAAATGGTTGAAGTGTTGAGAGAAAAAACCCTACCAACCTAGAAATCTGCACCCTGCAAAATTATCCATCAAAAGTGAAGGAGAGATAAAGATTTTCTCAGAAAAACAAAAATTAAGGGAATATGTTGCCAGTGGACTTGCCTTGCAGGAAATGTTAGTAGAAGTTCTTTAGAAAGAAGGAAAATGATCTGGTTAGAAATTCAGATCTAAAGACACCAGGAAGAGCACTGAAAAAGGAATAAATGAAAGTAAAATAAATTTTTTAAAATTCTTAATTGAGCTAACAGATAATAGCTTGTCAAAATTATAATAGCAACAAGGTATTCAATTGTATATGCTTTTACATAAATATATATGCTTATATATACTTATGTATATGTGAAGTGAATGACAGTAATGATATTGAATGGAATAGAAGGAAGGAAATAAGATTTTTTGATATTATAAGGTACTTGCACTGCCTGTGAAGCAGGCATAGCATTATTTGAAGGTGGACTTGGTTTAGTTAAGTGTATATTGCAGTCTATAGGGCAGTCATTAAAAAGAAAAAAAGTATAATTAATAGTTAAGAAAGAAGGAAAACCGGAATCATATAAAATGTTCAATTAAATTATAAATAGCAGAGAAAGAGTAGAGGACAAAATAAAAATAGAGAATGAGGACAATAAATAGAAAACAATTTAAAATAAGAAATATTATAAATATTAATCCCACTATATCAATAATCACTTTAACATCTATGGTCTAAATACACTAGAGTCAGAGATGTCAGAGTGGATCAAAAAATAAGACCCAACTATATGTTGTCTACAAGAAACATATATGAAGAAACATCTAGATTAAAAGTAAATGTATGGAGAAAGATATACTACGCTAACACTAATCAAAGGAAAGTGGGAGTAGATATATTAATTTCAAATAGAGCAGACTTTAAAATAAGGAAATTTATCCGGGAGAAAGATGGGCATTACATAATGATAAAGGAGTCAATTCTCCAAGAAGACATAAAACCCTTAATGTGTATGCACCTAACAGAGGACCATCAAAATACATGAGGCAAAATCTGATAGAACTGCAAAGAGAAATAGATGAAACCACTAAGCCACAGATCGATGTTTGTGGTCCTCCAAAATTCACATGTTGAAATGAATCCACAATGTGATGGCAGAACCTTTGGGAGGTGATTAGGTTATAAGAATGGAACTCTCATAAGTGGGATTAAATACCCCTATAAAAGAAGCCCTTATATGTGTGGGTGGGGAGGGCTATGTGGGAACTCTGCATTTTCTGCTCAATTCTGCTATAAACCTGAAACTGCTCTAAAAAATAAAGCCTATTAAAAAACAAAATAAAATAAAATAAAATAAGCCCTTACATCATCAGTCTCACCTGTATATGTAGGAAGGCAGGGTCTATCAATTAGCAACCGCTGAACTCTGATCTCTGTCCTAGAAATTAACCTATTGGAGATGAAACCCATTAGTGGGCTGTAACATCAATTCAGTAGGCATTACCAGCATTTTTTAAAACGTGAACTAAATGAGAGTTTAAAGATAAATAGAATAAAATATATACTGTGACACAGGTATTTTTATTGCTTTTGGCTAAAAAATATATGTATATTTGTACTTCATCAGTATATAAAATATATTTTTGTAAATTCTGATCCAAAAAAGAAGACTGACAAAAACTAATCTACAAGAGGTAGTAAGAGTCTCTTCTACAGCTGATTGACATTACACAGGTATACAACAATTATGATGTAGCATAAATGTTTTTACATTTATTAGCCCACATACATGCAAGAAATTATATCTATAGATAGGTGTTATATGAAATGACTATAAAATAAATTTCTGAAATTAATAACATTCATCTGATTATTATGTTCCTACTATTCTATTTTGGGTGTTAAATATGTAAGTAGGAAATAAAAACAATGCATTCCTGTGCTTTGGTTTTTATCATCATTAAAGCTCAAAATTTTGAATTATAGCTGGAAAAAATACTAATATTTTTATTGTCCCTTCTTGGGACCATTTAATAACTCTATTTTTTTACACTAATTTATTAATTATTTACCATAACCCTAAATCTGAAGATAAAACTCTGGAGATTTTTCTACTTCAGTGTATATGAAATGGATAATCTGATGATCACAAAAGAACTGGTAATCTATATGTTTCCCAAACACAACTCATCTTCTGGGAGATATTAGATATTAAATATTCAAGAAAGTATCTTCCAGTGTTCATAAATATATTTCATATATTCATGTCAAAGAAAAGATAAGTTTAAAACTATGGATAAACAATAAGAAACTGACTGAATGAAATAAGCCAGATGAAAATAAAATGCAACCTGTATGATTCCATTTACATAAATTTTAGGAAATTAAAACTGTTCTATTGACAGATGATCACTGGTTTCTTGGGGACAGGGTCTGGTGAGGGAGAGGATGGTCTGTGATTAGAGAAGTGAAAAGGTGATGTCCTGACATTATAATCATAATATATTTAAGAATATCTGGTTATTATAAGGGACATTACTAGGTGTCATTATAATAGGGCAAACACATAGGTAATTATTAACTTACAAAATTCTACATTCTTACAACTGAATTTTTATTTAATACTTGGACATTTTCAGGTCTTAAAAATTCATTATAGAAATGATAAAAACATGGTTAGTAGGCAAGAATCCATGCTATAATTTCAAATTGCTAGAAAGACCTAACGAACTGTATTTTCACATCCAACTGAGAGAAACAAGATTCACCAATTATTATTTATACAGTCAGAAACATATATGTGTGTTTATTCCAAATGCATGTCAAAGGCCAAGTTCCTTGTCAAGCTACACAATTCATTGCTTTCAGCAAAAAGAGGACATCTCTAATATGGGCTTCAGGGCTACTATAAAACACATAGCTGCTGACGGAATGACATTCCACCTGCTAAACCTCGTTCCCATGATGAGATCAAGGTAGCTTCTCTACTTCTAGGCTAGTTTGTGAGCCTCACAGGAGCTATTCCACAACATGCTTTTGTTCAGATCTATGAACTCACTTCAGTCTGGAGTCATATCCCACTAAAGATGTGAAGTGTTGGGGTTTCCTGGAAGCCGCTGCCCTTGAACCTGGAGTAGGAGCTTCAGGAGCCATCAGGACACAGATCCTCAGAACCTGCCTCCTTCAGACACCTGATATGAGCTGGGCCACCGGTATGAGGAGCTGCACAGGGAGAGACAGATCCAGCAATCGCTGTGCTTTACGGCTGTAACTGTGTGCCTGGCACCATGCTAGGCACTGGGTTAGTGACAATGACACTCATACGATTAGTTAGTGATCCTAACAATCAGATGTTACAACGGGCTTCTCATCAGAGCCTTTTTCTTCTCTTTTCCTCATCTATCCCTTAACAACAAAGTTGAAAAGGAATAAGCAATGGCCTGAATTCATATGACATCCATGATCCCTCAATAACCACAGGGCCATGGACTTACTCCTGTGTTATCACTGAATGTTCACAGTGATCCTGTGGGTAAAGCATTCTTAGCCCATTTTACAGAGGGGTAAGCTGAGGCTCAGAAAGACTTTTCACTGGTCTCACCTCCTGCGCCCCTGCCTTTAGAAGGAAAGTGGCTCCAGGACACCCCTGAGGCAGGACACCACACTCAGGGGGCCGGAAGGCACCCCAGATTTTACCTATGAGACAGCCGGGGCACTGAGCCCCAAAGCGGGAAAAGAGGTGACTTGGATATGGATCCCCTTGTCTCCCCACACCCCAGGGCGGCCCAGCCCTCACCGCAGGAACCCATACCCTCAGCTCAGCCCCAAACACCTGAAGGCGGGTCCTTCTCTTTCCCTAGGGTTATGTTAGTCTGTGTTAAAACGTCCTCACTGTCGCCCCAATTACGTCAGGTTTCTATGGCAACCGCGATGAGCAGGCAAGACCTTCACACCGGAAATGCCTCCTACCTGCGATCATTTGCTGCCTCCTCTCAGCCTCCCAACGGCACAGGTTCTGTCATCTGCATAAAGAGCTCTGCACTGGGACATATAAATCCGTGAATAGTCAGCACAAGTTTGACATCCATCTATCCATTCTTCCAGTTAACAGGCATTAAAACCAAACTCTACACCATCCCTTTTGTTAAGTTTCAGGCTTCTCCAGAATGGAAATAAGGAATTAACATGTGGAAAGTCTGGTGTCCTAAATTCAGATATTAAATCTAAGAAGAGATGGCTCCTTCCCATTAAGATTTCAACCTGCTCAAGTTTCTTATAATAAATGATTTTAAAATATGCTTTGCTTTAAGCCCTAAGCCTCTCTTCACATCTCTAGTTACTGTCCTCTATATATTGTCTCCCCTTTCACCAAAGTTCTACAAAGAATTCTCCACACTCAGTTCACATCTCCCTGCACCTCCCCTCCAGCTCTGTCTCTATCCCTCATTAATGGGGCTGGGTTCCCCCAACACTTCCACTGAAATTACACTTGCCAACTCAATAACCACCTCTTTGTCACTTCTACTATACATCAAGAATGTTGAAATGACTGTTTAAATACAGACAAACAGGTATTTCTCCAAGAGGAAAGGATTACCTTCCCCCCAAGAATTCGATTGTTTGGATATAGACAGGATCATACTAGAGTGTGATCAGTCACTGAAAAGCTCAGGTTGTGAAATACCTTCCATGGAGACAGAGTCAGATAATGTATAGGCGGTGGTCTGAATAATGGGCTTTCAAATGAAGCACACTTTTTCTCTGACATAGCTCATACTTTTGCTTTACTGAAACGGATTTTGTAAATATTTTTAGTGCAAGTTAGCAATAATTATTTGTGGTCACTTCAATAACCTTATCTGGTTTTCATTTCTTTCTCAAGGGATTGCCATGTATGAAATAAAATAGCCTTAAATTATATTGCTGTTCCAACTCTGCCATGATTAAATATATTTTCTAAAAGCATTATCTATTATGTCATATTCAGACAATATAATTGTGGTAATAAGGAACTCTTCTGCAGTTTCCTGACTGTTAAGTCAAAATTCTTTTATCACAGCACAGAAATCATGATGCCAGACTTTCTTCTGTATGCATTAAGTGAAATAAAAGAACAAACCCACAAAGTAAGTATACATGAATCCATACTGATTAAATAAAATTTTGAATTAACAAAAGAAATTGGTGACATCAAACTGTGTTTATCAAATAATTCCAAAAAATCTATATATATACCTTCCTTCCATGAGGTGAACCTTCCCCCTCCTACTGCTGAGGTCAGGGCAGACTTAGTTACTCATTTCTAAAGAACAGAGGAAGCAAATGGAAAACAGTTACTGCACACTGGAGAAACTCAACAAACACCACATTAACCCAGTGATGAAGGTCAACATCTCCAGTGACCCAGTGATTTCACCTGAGTATCATGACCTCCCAGATATGATATGACGAGGACACTTACTCTGTGGTATCCTTTCTCAAAGCCAATAACCACAGTCTAATCACAAGTAAACTAATTGCGTATACTTCTCAAGGCTGTCAGGGTCATGAAAACAGTGTGGCAGTTCCTCAGTTTAACAGAGTTATCAGATGATTCAGCAATTCCACACCTAGGTACACAGCCAAGAGAAACGACAACATACAGTTACATAAACACTTGTACACAAATGTACGTAGCATCATTCACAATAGCCAAAAGCAAAAACCACCCAAATATCCACCAACTACCGAATGGATAATGAAAACGTGGTAAGCTATTTGGCAATAGGAAGGAATGAATTACTGATGCATACTACAACATAGATGAACATTGAAAACAATATGCCAATGGAAAGAAGCCGAATATGCAAAATACCACGAATTGTATGATTCCATTTATATGAAATGTCCAGAAAGAGGCCATCAGTATAGCTGTACCCAAGGAATTCCACCCTTTACACCCAGACTTCCAAAAGGTCTGTGGTGTTGGGTTTTTGCCACAGCCCCTCCCTCCTACTCTCCTTTTCTGCAATGTTCAAGCTGCAGTTCAGGTTTCGGTCACGAGGTGGCGCGAACATACCGCCATTTTAAAATTTCTTCGGGGAGGGTATAGCTCAGTGGAAAAGCGCCTGCTTAGCATGCACAAGGTCCTGCGTTCAATCCCCAGTACCTCCATTAAAAATAAATAAATAAATCTAATTCCCCACCCCAAGAAATAAAAAATAAAATTTCTTACGAACAAGTTAATTCAACAAAACTACGGTACCTTCCCTTAAAATCCAGCCTATGGATCTATGTACAGAATGATTCTAATTCTATCTGAAAAAATCTGACAGGTGTAAAAGAAGACTGTAAACACATATATTCCACAGCTTGATGAAATGCCAAGTGGCAGCAGCGCACCTTGGCAGTCAGTGGGCAGGTGAAGGGCAGGAAGGAGGCGACTGAGAGAGTGTGAGGTTTGGGATCGTGGTGTGGGCAGCCTGTACAGTAGTGTTTTGTGTCTAGACAGGTGATGACACCGTGTGTGAGGAGGGCTGGGCAGCCTATACAAAAGCAGGGTATTCCATCACTTTTCTAGGATATAAAGAAATACATTTTCTAGGATATCTAAACATGAGGCTGGAAGTCCATCTTAGGTATTAACTAAGGGTAAAGCTTCAACTGCGGGCATGTATTTGAGGTGGTAGAGTCAGAAGGGACATAGAAACACACACACACACACACACACACACACACACACAGAGTCAATTCAATTTTTTTATCTACTTCATTTCCCCATGAAATACAATACAATGAATACAAATTACTTTTGCCAATCTGTTCGCAATTATTTTGTTTTCAAAGTTTTACCAAAGTACTGTTTTTCCTGAGTACAGTATTTCTAAACATTGTATGCAAGTATACTTATAAATTGAAATTGTCCTGCGTCTCTCAAGTCTTACTCCTATTCCCTTACCCAAAGGGGCCTGTTGTCATAGAACAGTGCCTCTTATCCAGACATGTCCCTGTAGGTGAGGGCACACGAACATAGACACCTGCACAGGCTCTTGGCCTTTTCCAAGAGATTTCACATTTTCTTCCTTCTTTCATATCTTGTCTTGTCTTGACTTAATATTAATTCTCAGGATCTTTAAAATATTTTCATGCTATTAGCTCTTGTGATTTTTGGCATATTTTAACATGTTGATTGTTCCTGTATATTTTAATGTGAATTCTTAGTTTAAATTCCTTGTCAATTTCTCTGTTTGATAGTAAGGATGTTACACAAATTGTGGATATGCACCCAATATCTGAGGGGTCATTTATCTAAAGAGGTGACTGAGGCTCTGACTTGGGCATCTATGATGTGGGACTCATGATACCTGTGTCACAGTGTCCTGAGGGGTGAATGAGAAAGCCTGCCCAGAGTATATGACACCTGGTGGGATTTCATGGGCCCTTTAAATGTTGATATATAGCTGTACAAGTTGGCTGAGCCATGGGTGCTAAGACAGGCACTGTGAAAAGTCATTTCTCATAGTTTCTCCTAATGAGACAGATATCTTTATGAAGGAAGCAAATATCGCTTTGATAAGCCTTTAGTTCAAAGTTTTAAAGACAGAAGGAGCTCTAGGTTCTTGGGGGATTCAGAAGCTAATAAGAGCTGCCAACATCATGCCTGTGTGCTGATCCTAATCCAGTTCCCCACGCTGGGAAGACAGGCCTGCCTTTGACTCACCTGGTGAGCTCAGTGAGAGATGGCACCAGGGCAGCAAGCTGTGGTGTTTACCTAACTGCTGCTCCTGGACTGCTCCATATGTTAACATATTTATAGGAAAATTCTAGACCCATCTCAGTCACCTGTGCAGGGGTCCTCAGATCATGCATCATCTAGCCACATCACACCAGGATTTGAGCCATTTGCTGCCTCCCTGAGAAGCAAAATTCCCACTAGCATTTCTTTGACACACAATTATTCATTCTTCTATTCACTCATGGCTAAATATATATTGAGCTCAAAGACTCATACTGTTCATTGGAGGCATCTCATTAACTCTAAAGTGGAAATAAGAGGGAAGTATGAGAAAATTCAAAGGTTAAACCTGAGATGACATGGCTCCTGCACATCAACTTTTATACTTTTAAGGAACTGAAGATGTTAAAAAAAATTCATCTTTGCACCCCTTTTCCCCATTCGGTCACAGGCCTTCTCTCTCTCTCTCTCTCTCTCCTTTTCTCTCCCTTTCTCCCCCACCCAACAAAATCAAAGTCCCAGAAAGCATTTGCGGCATTCCCTGTTAACATTCTTCACTTCCCACTGACCTCTTATCTCACTGCACTATTTGAACCTGTCCCCGTGATTGCAAGGAACGTGCTCTCACCAAGGTCACTACGTGTATAAATTTGTAATATATGTAATTTGTATAAATATGTATAAATTTGTATAAATATGTAATATATGAATATTGCTTCATGACCTCCTAAATTATGCATGCCTTTGCCAGCTGCTTCAGTCACTCTACAACAAATCTTTGACAGTTTCTCAGGCTCTGGAACATGAGGTGCTGGGTACAAACCTAAACTGTCCCGTTCCCTGACTGTGCACTCCTGGGCCAAGTTCTCTGTGTCCCTCAGCTTTTTGTCTACAAAATGGGGATGAACAACAGTACCTATCTTATGGAGTGCTGGGAACATTAAATGAATCAATACAGGAAAATCACTAGGACTTAAGAATTTAGCCTATTTATTTTTCTTATATATCTTTTTTTTTTAATTGAAGTATAGTCGATTTACAATACTGTGTCACTTTCTGGTGTACAGCATAGTGATTCAGTTGCATATATATATATATATATATACACACACACACACACATACACATATATATGTATACATATATATGTGTATATATATATACATACGCTGTACACATATATATTCTTTTCACTACAGGCTATGACAAGGTATTGAATATAGCTCCCTGTGCTATACAGAAAGACCTTCTTGTTTATCTGGTTTTGTGAAGATTTTCCTTTAGATCCACTTGTACAAGATCTTCTGTCAGAGTTCAGTAGGTACTGTGACAGCTGTTCCACATGTAGATGTATTTTTGATGTATTTGTTGGGGAGGGTGAGCTCCGCGCCCTTCGATTCTGCCATCTTGAAGCCCCTATTTCTCTCATATAGTTTTATTGGTATTCCTATCTTCACGGGCATTAAAAAATAGGATACAGAGTGATGTTTATTCACAATCAGTGACATTTGAGGTGTATGGTTAGTGAGTACGTTAGTTTGCTAGGGCTGTCTTTATTAATTAACAAGAACTTTGTGGCTCAGAACAACAGAAATTCATTATATTATAAGTTTGGAGCTCAGAAATTTGAAATCAAGGTGTTGGTAGGGCCAAGCTTCCTCTGAAGCTTCTAGAGGAGAGTCCTTCCTTTCCTCTTCCAACTACTGGTAGCTCTTGGCTTTCTTGGCTTTTGGCAGCATAACTCCAGTCTCTGCCTCTATTTTCAAATGACCTACTTCTCTGTGTGTGTGAAAGCTCCATCTCCTTTCTATTATAAGGACACTGGTCACTGGGTTTAGGGACCATCCTAAATTCAAGATGATCTCTTCTCAAGATCTTTAACTTAATTGTATCTACAAAGACCCTGTTTCCAAATAAGACATGGGAGTGTCATGATTTGGAAACAATTCAACCCACAACAGTGAGATAAGCAAGTTATAAAATTAAATGTAAAATGAGATCCTATGTTTTGTGTGTAAACATATAAATGTATGCATCCCTCTATAAATATATGATATCTGCATAAGAATCACTCTGGAGGAATATAATCCAGATGAAAACATTAGAAGGGCTTTTCTTTGGGTGGTGGGCATTGAGGTATTATTTATTTCTCTTTGTATGTCATCTATTTTTAACTAAATAAATTCCTATTGTACTTGCAATTATACAAAATATTAAAAAGGCTGGAGAAACATAGGCATTTTCTGACCCAAGCACAGGAAAGCTATCCACTTTAGAATGGCAATATCCCAGAGGCACAGGAAGGGGGACAGAATGTTGGAGGAGCCCCTTTTACAATGTAATAGGACACAGGTTCCCAAATTCCAAACCACACTGATTAAGATCAGTTGTTTAAACTTTTACCTAGTTAACTGAGAAAGGAAAACATGGGATCTCAGTTTGGTTTGTTTGCTGTGCCCTGATGAACAGTAAGGTTGAGGGTCTTACCAGATGAAAAGCACTAGCAGACACTAGTTATACGTGGGGCTCAGTAGCCACCCGGAATCTGTTCATCTCTTAGTCTTGTGACTTGCCTGCCCTGCCCTCACTGTGCCCCAGTTCCCTGATGCTTAAAATCAGGCAACCATAGCTCCTCCTCATTGGATGTGGTGAGGATTAAATAAGCAAGTATAGGTTTAGCACTTACAACATTGTAGGGACAGAGGAAGTCAAAAAATAACCATTCTTATCATTATCATACCTAAATTGACCATGAGTGTTTATAAGGCCATTTTATTATTATGTGGGATTATACTGATTTACTTGTTCTGACCTCCATAATATTTTGTTTGTAGAAAAAAAAAGCAGTTAACAAAACTGTATGTTGGGTATCATCTCATTGTTCATCTTAAATATGCAGGTTGTATTTGCATAACAAAATTTCTGAAAACAAATATACACTCAACTCTAAGAGTACTTAACCATAAATAGTAGACTTTTAAGGGTTTCTAATGATTTTTTTTTATCTTGAATTTTTATCTTTTAAGGATTCCAAAATAACACGAGGTTACAGATAATTTAAAAGGACATTTGACTAAATAGGACCACAGATCGTTATGGAACAATATCTAATTATCTATTGAACCTAAGTGACAATGAAAGATTTTAAAGGCAAATATAAAAGTTTACACAGTTGTGAGCAAAATTTAGCTCTTTTAATTAAAAATTGAAAAGACTCAATTTTCTTATGTAATCAATGACCTGATAAAAACAAGGAAGGACAGGAAATTATTTTAGAAAGACAAAAAATATCACCTTTCTAGGCAAATACTTTAAAAGGCACAGAAAAACTTTTCCCAATCTCTTCTCAAGAGCAGACCAACAGTGAAACTTTGACCTTTCAGCTGATAAAAGAAAATTAAGTTTTAGTTTAACATAAACATACTATTTATATTAAAGCATATTATTTAAACCTTTATAATAAATTCATTCCATTTTAGTCAGTTAGACCATACAAGGTAAAATTCTCTCTCTCTCCCCTCTGCTTTTTATAACTATTTAGAGTGTCCTGTATTCTCTTCTTTCTCATTCTGAAAAAGTCATTCTACTTTAGGGCAAAATTACCTTTTCCTCTACCAAAAATACATCTCCATATCTCATACCTTTTCTTACCTACAGAGATGAAATAATTTCCCATAGTATATTTAGTAGTTTAAATTATGTGTATTAATTAGAATTCTTAATGCTTACAAGCCATAGTCTACAGTGAAAACTAGGAGGTAAGCAATTGTGAACTGTCTGTTCTATCCCTACATTCTGTAAATTGGTGGATTTATGAATCCATTTGATAATTTCTAAAAGTATATCCTTCCTTATAGTACAATCTTTCAGTGTGGCACAAAACATTTTTACTAACAAACCCAAATATCTTTTGTTCCTTTTTAACAAGAGGATAAAAGTAGGTAAACCTAGACTTGTGTTTAACAATTAATGTTTCAGTACCTTAACTTATTTTGAAATGATATCAATATTCCAAGAATATCCAACATTTAAATTAACTTTGCAAAATTCTAAGGTTGGAAGTTACTAAAAATATTTGGGAAACTATTTTTAAGATGACATTATAAAACATAATTATGGTTTGAAAGTTATTTTATAAACTTTTGTCTTATGTATATTTTTTTAATTCACTTGCTTTTAACAATTATATTTAGATCACTCATGAAGTTTTAACAGACATTAAACAGCTATCCATAATCTTCTTACTTTTCTTGCTAACAAATATTTTAAGAGGTAATATGAACTTATGACTAGTACATTTAGACAGAATGAAAGTTGTATCTGCATTATATTTAATGTTGATAACTCTGAAGCCATATGTATGTCTTAATTAATCCAACAAACTTAAACTAGCTTTTACTTACTGAAGATTATCTCAGATCATGTGAAACTGAAAAATATTTGGGTTAGTTTCTATCTTATTTCTGAGAGTTTAGGAACACAATTTATTTAAGCACTTATTTTTCTTTAAGCCAATTAAAGAGATCTTTTACAAATCTCTTACCATCTGGAGGTAGAGAAATATCACACATCTCTAACATATGCATTAGACATACAGACAAATAGAGAAATTATAACGTTCATTTTAAAGTATTAGCAATGATATAGGTACAATAATTTTAAAAACTCACTAATTTATAAAAGAATGGTTGGATCCAAATTGTGTTTCTGGCAGATGGAAAAAGTTAAGGTTATCTGCTCAGATGGCTAAAGCTTTTTACTAATATTTGTAGAGAAGACTTTTAAGACTTTTTTATTTGTCTAGTTTCCAAATAGTTCTTTTTTTATTTATTTAACTTCTGACAAGAACCATATCCTTGAAGTCTGCATTTAAAAGAGATGGCTCTCAGGCCCTAGAAAAGACAGGGTTGAAAGTTTGTATCTCAAAGGCACTGATAAATGATGTAAACTTTCTCCAAGAATGAGTTTTGGAGCATATTTGCTTATTATCAAAGTCCTAGGATAATTACTTCTTAAATTTTCCTTTTTTTCCCTTAAATGCAGGACAGTTCTGACTCTGATGTTCCAGTCTTTTACGATATTTGTAAGTGTTTTAAGATGACTAGCAGAGGTCTGAATATCAGTAAGGATATGTGGGCTTTGAATTACTTCTAGATTTCTGTTCTTGTAAAGATTCAATTTGCAGGAAAGGGACAGTTGTCTTTTAATTTCTCAAAGAACTGGGTTACAGCTTGAAAGTGATCAAGGGGCTGACCTGCCCATCCAACTACATTATCTTCAATTTGCTTCTTTACATCAGGGAGATTTCCAACCAAGATGGAAATCAAAAGATTCCCATGTTCTAGATTTAGGGCTGTGTGTGTGGAATGTTTTAGCAAATCACTCCACAAAGGTTTCAGCATATTTCTTTTTCTCTGGGTACACAGCTCTATTTCAGCTTAGGAGAGATGTCCATAAAAAGTTCCTATTAGGTATTTAACATCAGTGTCCAATTTGGCCAACTTCTGACCATAGAGCTCCTTTTAAAAAGAAATCCTTTCAAATATCTTATTACCAGGTTTCAGTCAAGACAAACATTTGTATGCATAAGTGTGTCTCAGTTTGGGTTTCTGTGGCTGAAACTTGATAATTAATCTGTGTGCTTCTGTGTCTCAAGTTCTATTCCCCTAAATATTTATGAGCTCTGGAGCCATGCTATTTAGGTTCAAATCCATGATGTGTCATTTTCTAAGTGTACAAGCTTAAGCAAAGTATCTAACCTCCCAGCTCTTTATTATCTTTATATGTAAAATAAGGATGAAAAATGTCATAGTGCAATTCTGAAAATAAATGTTACTTGACCCAAAACAAATGTTAACTAATTTTAAAACTTTCCTATTTTTATGGGTCATTAGTATTCTTGTAAGCATGGAAATTATGATGCAGATGGCTATTTATTGATATTGAATGACATTCAATTTGTGTTGCTAGTGAAGAAAGGTAGGGTATAACATTGTGAGGAAGATGACATTTTATTTTTAGACAGAAATATGACTGTACTTGCAGAGGAAAAGGAACAGGATGGTAAATATCTAGGTAAATATAATAGACTGTTGTTGAGTTCTGCTAAAAGATAAACTGAAGCATATTAAGAATTTTGAGGGTTTAGGTGAGCAAAGACTGATTCTGACTGAGCACCAAATAGGAAGTGATTAGGAGCGCTCCACTGACAGGAGCTCAGAGAATGACTTACTTAAGGAAGGTACGGAAGCAAAGAGAAGAAATTATATGGCTAGCAATGGCTTAAAGCCCACTTGGCTGTTTGTGGTTGGTTGTCCTTACTTTATAATTTTGTAAACTTGAGTCATTTACAGGCTTAGATTTTGGTTTGCTTACATAGGCCACTGTGGTATTAGGGCCACCTCAGTCTAATGATCTCCTTGTTTAATTACTTTAACAATTCCACCTTTTGGTAATTGTGCCAGTCTCAGCTGCCATTAAAGTTGTTCCTGTCTCACCATGAAAACTTGTAGATTATGATATCAGGTCTATAGAAGAATTACTTTTGCTATTTATCTCATTGTTCATCTTGTTCCTGTTTCTTCAAGCACAGTGAGACCATCTGATGGCTGTGAACATGCATTTAAAACCTTTGAAAGTACACAGAGCACCAGGGAGACTACAATGATGACTATCAGGAGGATAATACTAAGAGAGTAACATGTACTCTTTAGCTAATGCCCTCATCAACCAAGCCAGTTGGCATCGAATAAATCAAAGAATGTACCTGAAAAGGCATTATCTGTTTTAGATAAGTATCTTGTTTGTTAAGTCCTTTAATTTGCTACAATACCAGAGGTGTTGATTCACTTACAGCAATATTTACTATGGCACAGGCTCCTTGTTCAGCCAGTAAGTAATCTAAAACAATTCTGTTATTTAAAACTACCACAGCAAGAAAGCCTAGGGACTTTTGTTGTGTAGCTATAGTCTTTTTTTAGATTCAGCAATAGTTGCTAGAGTTAAGGGGCACCATCTTCCATGCATTAACAGAATGAAAAGCAAGTACCAAAAAGGCAAAAGGAAAAAAAGTTTCATATTAGAGATAAAGATCTTGATCCGCAACCTTGGGAGAACTGACCATCTCAAGATGCTGTCTGCTTCTACAGAGCAATCTCCCTAGTCAAGTTTAATTTTAGATCTCCAGCTAGTATGCAGTTCTAAGAGTCTAGAAGTGATCTTTAATTGGGAGACGTGGACTCAAGATTGAAGTGTCTGAAGCTTGGCTTCCATCTGGGTAGTGAGGAGGACCTGGTATGGTCCCTTTTGAGGAGGCTCAAGGGAAGTCTTTGTTCTTATTGATTTTAGATCAGAAGGGTGGGAGAAAATTGGAAGTGTTTGTTTGCATAGTTGTAGCCAGTGTCCAAAGAAACTTGCATTCAGTATCCAGTCCAGTTCACAGGTAGACAACAAAACCTCAAAGATGATGAACAGGACTAGAATCTAATATCCACAAGGATGTGTTATAGTTTTTTACTAAACATCTTTTTCTCTCTAAAACCACTCTCACTTCTATCAAAGATAAATTACAGTTAGACTATTTGTTTGCAAAATAAGTCTAGTCCCATTAAACTTGGCCTGTTATTTACATAACTGTAGCAAGAGTAGTGGCTGACCATAGAGGGTCTTTTAAAATATGCTTTGCTGGAGCTTTTCATAAGGAATCTTAACTGGACCTTTAAAAGCTTCTTGAGGCTAGGACTTGCCATCAAACTTTACCTACAATACCTATAGATTTAGGTTAATTCCTTTTTTCTCGAGGTCCCTCAAATGTCTTGAGGTTTCTGGGCCTGCAGGAAGAGATATTCCTCACTTACCTGGGAAAGCTGCTGGGAATACTGCAAGCAAGGCAACAGACTTCTGGTTTTCCAAGGGGCTTTATTGGCTCCATAAAGTCAGCCTCAGTTCCTTAAAGCTGTGTGGTCTATCTCTGATTCTATGCATATTCTGAAATATAATATTTCAGTCAAAGTCAGAATAAGAGAAAGAGTGACGGTTGGTGGAAGGGGTTGCAGCTGGTCCTACTAGATATTAAAACAGAATATACAGCTTGTACAATATAAGCGTGTGGTATTGGCCCAGGAATTGACAGAATGACTAATGCAGCAGAATAGAAAATACTGCCATATGTTAAATTATATTTGGAAAGTTAGAATATGATTAAGGTAGCATTTCAAATCATTGGAGAAAGGATGGATGATTTAATAAGTGGTATTGCAATAGGTTGATAACTATAGGGTTAAAAACGTTTAAAAACAGATCCATTTTTATGTCTTAAATCAGAATAAATTCCAAATGTCTCAGATTTAAGTGTAAAAACATAAAACCATTCAAGTATTATAAGAATCTGGAAGTCAAAAGAGGGATGGAACAGATTCTCCCCTTGAAGCTCCAAAGGGAGCACAGCCCTGCTAACACCTATAATAGAAGTGGAGAAAGATTTCCTAACTATGATCAAAATTCAAGAGCATAATTTAAAAAATTGATAAATTTGACTACATAAAAAATAACAATTTTGCATGGCAAAAAAAAAAACATGATCGCCAATAAACACACACTGAGAAAAATATCCACAACTAACATCTCTAAAAAAGTACTAATTTCCCATCTATATACAAGCTTATAAATTGAGAGGTAGAAAAGAACCAATGACCCTAATACAGACATGTAAAAACAATAAACAGTTAAAGGGAAAAATGTAACTTGTCTTTAAATATGCAAAAAGAGGTTCAAAGTTGCTTGTAAAGTAGAACTGCAATTAAAACTACAATGAGATACCATTTCTAAATTATTAGACTGGCAAAGTTCCAAAAGTTTGTCAATACACTCAGTTGGTAAGGATGCAAAACAACATGTGCTTTCATACACTGCTCATGTGGATTCAAAGTGGTATGATCACTGTAATAAGCTTAATAATGGTCCCCAAAGACATCAGGTCCCAATCCCTGGAACATAAATCTTACCTTAAATGGAAAAAGGGGCTTTGCAGATGTGATTAAGCGTCTTGAAACAGGACGTTCATTTTAGATAATCTGGGTGGGCCCTATGTGCAGTCACAAGTACCCTTGAGACAGGGAGGCAGAAGAAAAGTTGACACACACAGAAAAGGAGGAAACAGTATGACTGTGCAGGCAGCAACTGAAGTGATGTAGTCACAAACCAAGGAATGTTGGCAGCCACCAGAAACTGGAAGAGGCAAGATACAGATTCTCCTGCAGAGCCTCCAAAGAGAACATGGCTCTGCCGACACTTTTTATTTTGGCCCAGTGAAACTAATTTCAGACTTGTGGCTTCTAGAATATGAGGAAATAAATTTCTCTTGTTTTAAACAACTAAGTTTGTGCTAACTTGTTATAGTAGCCATAGGAAAATAACATACCCACTATGGAGGGGAATTTGAAAATATCGAGCAAAATTTCCATATCTTGGCTACTGTAAATAATACTGCAATGAACATGGGAATGCATATATCATTTCGAATTAGTGTTTGCATTTTCTCTGGATAAATATCTAGAAGTCGAGTTGCTGGATCATATGGTAGTTCTACATTTAATTTTTTAAGGAACCTCCATACTGTTTCCCATAGTTGCTGCACTAATTTACATTCCTACCAACAGTGTACAAGGATCCCCCTTTCTCCACATCCTTGACAACAACTGTTATTTCTTGTCTTTTTTTATAGTAGTCATTCTAACAAGTGTGAGGTGGTATCTCATTGTGGTTTTGATTTGCATTTCCCTAATGATTAATAATGTAATGTTGAGCATCTTTTCATGTACCTGTTGGCCATCTGTATGTCTTCTTTGGGAAAATGTCTATTCAGATCTTCTGCTCATTTTTAAATCAGATTGTTTGGTTTTTTGTTTTGTTTTGCTTGGATTTTGAGCTAAATGAGTTCTTTGTATATTTTGAATATTAGCTCCTTTTCAGATATTTGCAATTACTTTCTCCCATTCAGTAGGTTGTCTTTTAATTTTGTTGATGGTTTCCTTGCTGTGCAGAAGCTTTTAAGTTTGATGTAGTCCCACTTGTTTATCTTTGTTTTTGTTGCATATTTTTTGGCGTCAGATTTTAAAAATCATTGCCAAGACCTATGACAGGAAAGCATACTGCTTGTTTTCTTCTAGGAGTTTTATGGTTTCAAGTCTTATGTTCAAGTCTTTAATTCCATTTTGAGTTGATTTTTGTGTGTGGTGTAAGAAAGTCATCAAGTTTCATTCTTTTGCATACAGCTGTCCAATTTTCCCAACACCATTTATTGAAGAGACTGTCCTTTCCCCATTGTATATTCTTGGCTCCTTTTGTCATAAATTAATTGACCATACATGTGTCTAAACCTGTATTTTCAAGAAGCTAGGTGAACCCAAAACAGAGTAAACCCAAAGAAATTCAGGAAACCCAAAGAAATTCATCACAGTCAAAGCTCAGAATAGTAAAGACAAAAAAGAAATCTTGAAATCAGGAAGAAAGACACAATGTACAACCTACAGGAGAAAAACAGTATAAAGGACAGCATATTTCTCAACAGAAATCAAGTAGTCCACAGCATTTTCCAAGTGCCAAAATAAAGGAAGTATCAACCTCAAATTCTATATCCAGCTTAATTATCCTTCAGTAATTAATGGGGATTATCAAAAGACATTTCAAAAGACATTAGAAAAATTAAGAAAATTTTTCACCAGCAGATACACCCTAAAGAATGACTAGAAGAAACAGAAAGGAATTGATAAAAGAAGAACTCTAGGAACATCTGGAAGGAAGAAAGAACAGCAGCACAAAAAATATGGTTAAATATTTTCCTTTTCCCCTTGAAATTTCCAAATTCTGTTTGATATTTGAAACAAAAAGTATAAAACTGACTGATGTGGTTCTCAGTGTATGTAGAGGAAATTTTTAAGTCTATTCTTCCACAGATGGTGGATGGTAAAAGGACTTTATAGACCACACCAATAGAGGGAGCTGGGCATGCAGGCACTCACTGCTGTTTTGGGCACCTATTATTTATGAATGTATGAATCAATGAATGAATGAGAGATGTCCTGAGATAAGGGTATATATTTACCCCATATTCTAAATAGACAGGAATTGAGTATCACCTCCTTAGCCATTTGGTTACTTTGGCTTCAATGATCTTTTCTCTTTCTTAAAAAATTATCTCTATTGGAATGTAACGCTTTCCAGATGTTCTAAACTGTACTAACAATCCTTATCTCACTTTGCCAGATCAATTCCCTAGTCATTAAATACTTCTTCTGTAAGGTCAAAGGATTCAGGGAAGCCTAGGAATTATCCTTTGCATCTTTGTTAATCCCAACCTTCAGGAAGTTAGCAGAGAGATGAATTTAGAGACAAATGAAAGGGGTGTTATGGGCTCACCTGTTTTGGTAGCATTAAAGCCATGAAAGTGATAGGGCCAAATGTGTATGTGGTAATATGTTCAGATAACACAGCTGAAATCCAGAAATAAAGCATCACATCCCAGAGGAAATCGTATGTACAGATTCTACTAAACACAGTCAAAAAGGTCAGTTAGTGTGTTGTGTTTAAGTTGTGTTTTTAGTTTTAAAGAGTAAAAAAAGCAAAAGCCAGTCCCACTTGGCTGGTTTGAATCATAGATTATTTCCTCCCTAGCTGTGACTGCCTTTCAGTCTAGAAAGTTGTCTTGCCTCATAATATCCTTGTTTTACATTAACTGAAAGAGGATATTTTTGATCATTAGAGTTTGTCAGTATTGGATTGTTCCCACTGTGAGGTTCTTAAACTTTTTCACTTCAAAATATTAAAGCAACTCATGCTAGAGACCCTTTCAACATGAAAGGTTTGTAGTTGAGACATTACATATATTTTACTGTTTATAATAAAAGTCATCTATATAAAAGTCATGGGCATTAATTTTAATGTTTGCATAAGATCTGTTTTCAATGATATGCTAACACAAACAATTTCACCAATTGTTGATGGTATTTTCTATTAAGAGTTAAGATTCCGGAGCCAAAAGGAGCCATGTGTTCTTTTTGTTCATTTTCATTGTGATTCCCCTGAAGCAAGAGACTTTGGACAGCCTTCAGTGCAAAGAATTCAGATCAATCTTTGTTATTATACTTGGCTGCCTCTTGGCTATATGACTTCTGAGTGCAAATCATTGAACTCTTTAAAGAAGCTTATTATAGGGAATAAATCATAATGAGTGAAAAAGAAAGCAGTGTGGTGTGATACACCTCACTAAGCTGATGAAAGGAGTTGAGGTAACACAGAAGAAAAACCTGAGTGATCTCTGGGGCAATGCTGAGATGAAACAAACGAGAGAGTAGAGAGAGGGAACATGTGGACAGAGTGTCCTGCCTAAGAATGTGACTCCAGGAGGGAGAGAGAACCTCACTGACTAATGGGAGTCCCCGGGGCCTGGGGTCAGAGAGAAACTAAAGAGGGTGTATGGTTTCCAGACGGTGTGGGGGATCCGTTAATCATAAGTCCTTCCCCTTGATGTCTGCTTCCTACTTTAAGGGAGGTTGAGGGAACCGAGCATCAACTCAGCTTTATGACTGCCAGTGCTCCTGGTTCTGAACCTGCCCCCGTGGACCAGAGACAGACGAGCAGGGCACTGTCCTTCTTCCCATCATTTGTGCCATTTCAGTGTATCCAGGGGATACTATGCAGCGTCCCACGGAAGCAAATGTGTTCCTTCCCCCATCAGTCCTATACCTGGACGGCCTCATGCCCCTGGAGTGTCCCACCTCTGAGCCCTGAATGCTCCCCTGGGAGTCCCCACTTTTCACTCCAGCCAGGATGGACTCCCCGTGCCCTCCCTCCCATCCAGCCCCATGAATCCTGCCCACTGTCCCAGGCCCAGCTCCTCTTTGAGGAGTCTCTGATCATGTCCTCCTCTTTATAAATTAAGGGGGATCTACAGAGGCGACCACAACTTCCACAAGGACCTGGACTGCGTGAAACCATAACTGTGACCTCTGTACTCTCTGGGTCACTGGAGGTGTGAAGAGTGATGGATGCTGAGTAAAGACCCGTGTGACAGTGCAAGTCATAGCAGGAGAAGGAATTCACCCTGGGATGGCTTAGGCTCTGGGACCCAGAAAGAGCTCCTAGTTCTTGCTACAGTGTCCCTTCCTGTCAACCCCCCACCAGTCACCTCTTCCTAGAACTTCAAGTGGGTTCCAGACTCTCAGGTCATGTGTATGCCTAATGTGAACACAGAGGGCACCAACAAAGGAGAGGAAAAGCACGATTACTCCATGCGAAGGGTGAGTCGTTTCCCTTAGCCCAGCTCCATTACACTGCATATCACAGAGATGGCAGTGCAACTCCTATGTTACATAAAGGAGTGTGTGTGGTTCCCATCTTCTGATATTCCCAAATACTCACTAAAATTCTACTGAGATTAAGAAGCAACCTCCCAGTTAAAAGACTGGAAGAGTTAGGATGGGAAGGCAGGAAACGTTCGCATTGTGGATGATGCGCCCAATACTGTGCTGGGATCTTGATGAAGTTTTGCCTTTAAACTCCTCACAAGGACCAGGTGATGTATACAACATACAATTTATTTAACATTTTATATATATAATTATGTATAAAATTAGATCCTATATATAATATACTATATAATATCATATATTTAAATAAATCAGCAAGCTGGAGGATAACTATATGTGTATATAGTGAAAATGTGCAAAACAATACTACATTTTGTTTAGAAAAGCCAAAAGACCAGAGCTTAAATGTTCTTGTCACAAAACAGAAAGATTTATAACTGTGTGTGGTGATAGATGCTAACTAGACTTATTGTGGTGATCATTTTGCAATATATACAGATATAGAATCATCATGTTGTAACCTGAAACTATTAAACTGTTATATGTCAATTATACCTCAGTTAAAAAAAGAGACACTGCACATAAAAAAACAATATAAATACCTGGAAACACACCAAAGCAAATAAATAAAATGAAAAAAATCATATTTAGTCTGTCAAGTAAGTCATAAAATAAAATGTAGAATACAGTCTCATTATGCAGAAGAATATATATCAACATAGGTTTATATATATATGTGTGTTTGTGATTAAATATAAGTTAATGTGTCACACAGGAAAAAAATCTGGAGAATAGGTATCAATAAATTCACAAAGACTGACTTTGTATTATGAAGGGGGATATAGCAAAGACAAAAAGGAGAGACAGAACAATTTTAATTTCTAATATACATTTTGATATTGTCTGATATGTCTTAAACAACAAAATAATTGGTAATGTGACAAAACTGAAAGGTAGGGGCATGCCTGAGCGCCATTGGCACACATGCTTAAGCAAAACAAAGGAATATTCACTGAATCTGAAATAGAGAGAAATACTCCCACACAAGGTGACAAGCCTGGCCCAGGCTGCGTGGGCTCTCTGCCTCTTCATAAGGAAGTGTACCAGTCCCAAGACCCACACTTATGTGCTTCAGTGGGGTTTTGAAAGACTGTACACATGAGGCTTCTCTTCCCAACAGTCAGGAAAACAGCTGGACACCACCAGCATGTAGGGAATTTCAGAAAGCTTTGGCCTATACAGTAGAATCCATTCACTTCCCTTACTCCTTCTCATCACCACCCCCTTTGCCAAGCCCCCTTGATGAGACTTTCACATCTGCAAGTCTGACTGAGATCACCAGGGAGCATCCTTCTCCATTTTCTACAGGTTATTTTTTTTTCCCAATGAAAAGACATAATTTTTATAAACAGATTTTAAACTCTATAGGAGAAAAGATCCAGTTTCTTCAGCAAATAAATTAGAAGGTTAAAAAAATGAGGATGGGCCTTCCTTAGATTCAAAGAGACTTAACACTTCAGAAGGAGTTAAAGAGAAATAAAACAAAGAAACTAAAATTAAAACCACAACAACATACCATTCCATGCCCTCCAGAACAACAAAAATGAAAAAGATGGAAAACACCAAGTGCTGACAAGGATTTGGAGCAGGTAGGGCTCGCTCACACTTTGGTGGGAACGTAGATCAGAACAACCACTTTGAAAAACTGCTTAGCATATATAGTCTACGACTTAGAAATGACACTTTTTGGTGTATGTCCAAGAGAAATGAAAATAAATGTCCATCAAAAAGATATGTAAGAGAACATTCATAGTACAATAATTCATAAGTAAAAAATTTTAAATATGTAAATCCCCAAAACAGATACATATATTGTGAAATATCCACACAGTGTCATATTATACTATACACTAATGAAAATGAATGACCTGCAACTGTGGACAATAATTTAAATCACACACACACACACACACACACACACACACACACACACACATCATGTTGACTGAAAGGAGCCATACTCAAAAGTACATGCTGCATGATTCTAGGAATTTTTCCTCTGGCCTTACCTATCAAAGGGGGTCAGACCATCCCTCCAAACCACTGAAGCCTAAAGCACAGGGTACTGTGATTCCCATCTGAAAAGCACTTTGAGTTAGTTCATAAAAGAGAAAATAATTCATCGTGGAAGTCCAAGGAATTATTTTAACAACCAAGTTGTCTAATGCATAGGAACTATAATAATTATTCCCTTTTATTGTTTGTGGTTTCTTTTTTAATAAATATTGCCCTTGACAAAGATTCTCTCCTTGACCACACTCTAGTCAGACTCCTCCTAGCTCTCTTTCCAACCAGGCTTCAACCTGGCCAATAGTCTTGTACAAAATACTAACGTAGTTTCTAAGAGCTCAAGGCCTCATGCCTAAGATGATCCTAAATTCCTTTAAAGTGATCGCCTGAGAACACTCAAGGCTGTCAGCACAATTTACTGCTGAAGAGAGGACCGCGTCTCCCAGCCTCTGTGGGAGGTAGAAATCTAACTTGAATAAGTGCCAGGTAGCAAACCCAGATGGCTTTCACATGGATGAACACACTCTTCCTGCTTTTTGTTCTTTTTCCTTCCCTGACTGTATGGAGCTTCTACTCAGCCCCCTCCCTTTTCCCTCATACTCCCTTTAAAAAGCCTAGTCACCTCTGTACAAATGGAAGTTGAGGTCAGTTCATGCTAGACTCTTTTCCCTGTCACAACAGTATATTACTGATTAAAAATCTGTCCTTACCACTTTAACTAGGGTCTGGTTTGTTCATCTTTAACACGTTTTTTTTTTCCTGTATTCATTACCCTTGTCCTTTTATTAAATAAATACCATCTGGTACATGGCAAAATGCCTAATGAAGCATAGTTTCCACCCAAAGAGATACGGATGGCTCTAACCTAACATCATCCATCGTGGGCTGATATAGTTATGTTTTTTTTTCTTCTTCCTAAGTGTATTGGCTAGAAGTGTGGGTTCTGGAGATAGACCAGGTGCAAACCATTGTTCTGTCATTTATAAACTGTGTGAGTATGAATACTTTCACTTCACCTTACTGTCATTCAATTGCCTCATGTATAAAATTGGGATTATGCAGTATTTACTGTAAAAGACAAACCATTTTAAAACAAATAATATTCCATGTTTTGGTCTTAACAAAGATAACTGGTCCTAAACAGCAATATTTTTAAAATTCTACTGGCTCTCTGTGATCTTAGGAAACTGAAAGAACCACTCTGTGTTTCATTTACATATTCTGTAAAATGGGGAAAACAACCATTCCTATGTCATGGGATGTTGTTTTGAGAATTGAGTTAATACATGAAAACCCTTAGAACAGTGCTAAGCACACAATAACAGCGCAATAAACACTAGATGCTTTAAACAAATACTTATAATATATTTTTATAGTTTTATAGTTTGCATGTATGTTCAATAAAGTTAATTAGTCTTATAACTGAATCCTACTCATCAAATGATAGATTGTGTGTATCATTAACTTTCACAAACCACTGCTGAATGACCTAGTTATCTTGAGAACCTCTCAAAAGCACTTGGAACAACTGACTTCAGGAAACACACCACCATTTCTACACGTGACCAAAGGTAAAGCCAACGGGTCATCCTGGATCCTGTCTGATCCTCACACACCCACCCCCCACAGCCACTGCAGGTCCCACCTGTCCTACCTCCTACACCCGCTGTCCAGGCCACCCCGCCCTCTGCACACTGCTGCAGCTCAGGGCCAATCCACTCTCGTCCCTCCTCTGGACTCTGCAAGCTTCTCGTAAGGGTTATCCCCACAGCTATCCCATCCCTGTCCAGTCCACTCCCCACACAGCGGCCAGAGTCAGCTTGTGAGCACGTGAATCAGAGCCTGTCACCCCCACACGCTAACCCTCTGCCCTAAGAATGAACTCCAAACTCCTGACACAGCCCGGACCATGTGGCTCCTGTCTGCCCTCATCTCCCACCACCTTCACCTCGTCTGCCAGGCCCCACCCACGCGAGCTAGTGGTCGTCCGCTCCTGCAACCACCAGAGCCACACAAATCACAGGGCGAATGACCCAAAGGCCTGCCCAGGCCAGGTGTCCTCTTGTCATTCAGGATTCAGCTCTAATGTCGCTTCCTGAGAAAGAGCTTCACTGACAGCCTCATCTATAATAATCCCTGTTCCCATCATTTTGTATTCTTTTTATGTGTTTGTTTTCATCAAAGTGCAAATCCCCATATGAAATTGCCCCATTTATTGATTCACCTCTTTACGGCCAGTTTTCCCAAACTGGAATGAAAGTTTCAGGGACCCTGCCTATCTTGTTCTCTGTGCTGTGTCCCCAGTGTCTTGTTCAATGCCTCACATATAAATCACTGAATAAATATTACTTAAATTAAGGAACTGTTAACCTATTTGACATGCAGGAGCAGAGACAGATATTTAAGGCTGAGGTTGAAAAAGAAATTAGATATTAAAGGATTCAAAATTTTAAGATGTGTTTGTTGCAAATCCACAGCAGAGGTGTTTAAACTTGAATAAGTATCAGAAACACTGGAGATATTACTCAAAATGTAGATACCTCTCATTCCACATCCCTGCTTTAGATTCGGTAGACGTAGAGTGGGCCCAGGGATCTGGAATGTTAACAAGCACCCCAAGTGAGTTTAATAAAGTCCTCTGAGGCTTCCACTTGGAGAAATCTTGGCCCAAACAGCTGACATTTGTGTAGCATTAATTTAATGCCTGCCAGGCAGAATTCTATGATATCTGGGGTGTGTCTGTTAATGTAAATACTGGAAAGTGCACTGGTTCTTCTCTCCCACCTATGAGCACAGATTGCTTTCTCACATGGGATCATACCTAAACTCCACAATACTCCTGGGTGGTCCAGAGCACTGGGTACTGTTAACCTGCTGTATAGAAGACAATGGCAGAAAGGGTAGTGACTTAACTAAAGTGTCCCAATGATAGGCCGACCCCTTCTTCACTCCTGCTCCAGGAACCTGTCTAGCAGGCTCAACATCATACTTGGTTCTTCTCTATCAGCTCTTGTTTCTGGGGCTTAGGGTCTTCACCCTCCTCAGATGTTCCACTAAAAGGGAGAGACAGGGGATCAGACAGCACATGGAATAGAGAGAAAAGTGAAAGGATGGTAAAGAACATGAAATGCAGGGGAAGGGGTGAGGATGTTCTGCCCGTCCCCACTCAGTTCACTGGAAGCTGTGCAGTGATGCTCTGCCCCTCCCCCAGCTCCCCCACACCGCCCCCTCCACACACAGCAGTGACACTGAAGCTGTCACATCATGGACATGTGGGCTTATCCTTGCTTGTGTCACATGCCCAAGTGTTCTCCCTGGAGGTCATGCTATTATGGTAATGTCAGAGGCATCACATTGACAGGATGAAGTGGGCAAAGCTGGATTGGGAAACGAACATTGCTGTGGGCCTACTAGATGCCACAGGTTGAAGGTTGTAATTATCAGACTTTTTATCTTCAGTTCCTCAAAGCGATGCTCTGAGGTGGGCATCATAATTTTCTTTCTAGAGATTAGGAGATACTCAGGCTCAAAGAACAAAGTATATGCTCAAAGAATTCTAAGGACAGAGAAGCCAGCTTAAAGGGGCTTCTATTGGCCAGTTCTGGAACAATTTAGACAACAAAATAATTATGCAATCAGACAGTAGCCCTTTGAGCAAAATAGGAATCTATGAGCCATACTGATATAAATTAAAAAATAAATAAATAGGGAGAAGAGAAAACTCTATCTCTAGGCAAATTTCAATGAATAAACCTGAGAGGAATGAGCAAATCAGAAAAGCAACACTTGACAACTATCACAGTCATAAATTCAGGTTAGAATTATAACATGATTCTCAATCAGCACCAAATCCCACAGCAGTCACTGAGTCACCATGGTAACCATGCTAGCCAAGTGAAGCTGGAAAAAAACAAACAGCAACCACTGTGATTCGGCTCCTGTGATGTGGCAGGAAGTGAACAGGGCTGACATGACCACAGTATTAACCTCAAGTATTCCTTACAATAAAGATTCCTTGCAGCTGCCTCAACATACATATACATACAGACATATGTGCTCGCATACACACATGCTCTCTCCTTCTATCTGTCTCACCCCCCAAGAACCCAGGAATTCATTGAGATGGACTTCCTGGGAGATGTCCTGTAGAATCTCTGTGATATCTCCCTCCCTAGTTTCAGTATAGTGCCAATAATGCCTAAAAGCTGATATAGAAACACAGTCAAAGCACGTTATGCATCAAGTAGCTTTTCCATCCTAAAGTAGCCTGTGCATTCCACCAAAAATTTCCTGCAATGGCTATTATTAAACATTTGCTTGCTGATAGTTCAGTGAAAATATAGTAATTGGGAACTGTATTTACAAAACAATGCTTTTTACAATTGCATCAAAAGGTATGAAATATTTATGGATAATCTGTCCACAAACATGCAAGGCCTATTCATTGAACACTACAAAACATTGTTCAGAAAAATTAAAGACTTAAATAAGCAGAGAGAGAACTGTCTTTATGGATCAGAAGATTCAGTATTGTTAAGATGTTGTTAAGATGTCCCTTCTCCCCAAGTTGATCCTATATACTCAGTGCAACCCCAACAAACATCTTAGGAAATATTTTTTAAAGAAAATTATGGGCCAATTATGAAGTTTATGTGGAAATGCAGAGGCCATGGACTATAAAAAAACAACTTCGAAAAAGAAGAATAAGGCTGGAGGATGAACACTCTCAGATCTGAAGACTCACTATAAACCTACAGTAATCAAGACAGGGTGTATGGTATTGGAATCAAGGTAGACAAGTAAATTGAAGGAAAAGAATAAGGAGTCCAGAAATACATGCACACATATATGGAGAACTGATTTTTGAAAAAGAGGCAATGCAATTCAGTGGAGAAGTGATAGTCTTATCAACAAAGTGCTGGGACAAGTGGATATCATATATACAAATATAAACTGTGATCCACATATCACATTATACACAAAAGCCCATCAAAATGGATCACAGACCTGAATACAACCTAAAGCCATCAACTTTCTAGAAGAAACACAGGAGAAAATCCTTGTGACCTTGGATTAGGTGAATATTTCATAGATGAGACATCAAAACTACAATCCATAAGTAAACTAATACATAAATTCGACTTCTTCTAAGCTAAAAACTGCCCTCCCTAAGACACTGATGAGAGAATGAAGTCAAGGCACTGAGTAGGAGAAAATACTTGCCAGTTACATATTTGACAAAGGATCTGTATCCAGAATACAGAAAATCTATGAAAAGTAAATTAGGCAGAAAAAGACACTACAATAAATAAATGTGGGAAAATTCTAAATAGACATTTCACCAAAGAAGACATAGAAACAGCAAATAAGCACATGAAAATGTGCTCAATAACATCATTAGGGAATTTTAAATTAAAACTACAATTTGATACCGTTGCATCCACATGAGAATGGCTGAAATTAAAAAGACTCACCATACCAAGCATTGGCAAGATTGTGGATGATGGAACTTTTGTACAGTGCTGAAGAAAATGAAAAATGGTGCAACCAGTTTGGCAATTTCTTAACAACGTTAATCTTACATCTACCATATGATCCAGCCATTGCACTCTTAAGTATTTACCTTAGAGAAAGAAAGCATATGTCTGTGCAAAAATTTAAACACAAATGTTCACTGGAGCTTTAATTAAAAAACAACAAATTTCAAACAAATTGCAATATATCTATTTATAGATACTACTCATCAATAAAAAAGAATGAATTATTGATACATGCAACAAAATGGATAAATCTAAAATAAATAGGCTGAATGAAAGAAGTCAGACCAAAACCAACCAACCAGAAATCCCTTTATGATTCCATTTAAATAAAATTCTAGGACATGAAAACTAATCTGTAGTGAGAGAAGATCAGTGGTTGCCTGAGTACACTGCAGGGGGAGGGGTAGAAAGGCCAGGTAATAAAGAGCTGAAACTGTTATGTACTGGGAGAGTAAACAGAACTATATTTAAGAGTATTTAGTTATTTTAACAGATTAATAAAACAGTCTAAAGTAATTATTTTTAAAAATACATAAACTCTTAAAACATTTTAAACTAACATTTGGAAATGTTCTGGCTTCTTAAAATTTTTCATTATAGAATGGATAAAAACGTGGCTACCAGGGAAGAAACTATACTACAATGTCAAATTGCTGGGAAGACTTTCTAACCAAATGCATATTTCAACAACCATCTGAAAAAAACATGGGAATCACTGAATAATATTTACCCAGTGAGAACAATTTAGGTATATTTATTCCAAATGCATGTTAAAGATCAAGTTCCTTCATCAGGCTGGACAATTCATTGCTTTCAAACAAAAAAAGCATCTCTGATAGGCCTCAAGGGCTACTACAAAGCAGGTAACTGCTGATGGAGTGAAATTCCATTCTGCTACACCTCTTCTCCCATGTTGAGGTCAAAGTAGCTTCTCTACTTCTAGGCTAGTTTGTGAGCCTCACAGGAGCTATTCCACAACATGCTTTTGTTCAGATCTATGAACTCACTTGAGCCAGGAGTCATGCCACCAAAAATGTGAAGTGTTGGGGTCTCCTGGAAGCCGCTGCCCTTGAACCTGGAGTAGGAGCTTCAGAAGCCATCAGAACACAAATCCTCAGAACCTGCCTCCTTCAGACACCTGATATGAGCTGGGCCACCGGTATGAGGAGCTGCACAGGGAGAGACAGATCCAGCAATCGCTGTGCTTTACTGCTGTAACTGTGTGCCTGGCACCATGCTAGGCACTGGGTTAGTGACAATGACACTGATACGATTGGTTAGTGATCCTAACCAGATGTTACAACGGGCTTCTCATCAGGGTTTTTTTTTTCCCCCTCTATTAAAAAAAAGTTGAAAAGGAATAAGGAGTGTCCTGAATTCATACAAACATTCATGATCCCGCAATAACCAGAGCCATCAACTTACTCCTGTGTTACCACTGAACGTTCACAGCGATCCTGTGGGTAAAGCATTCTTATCCCCATTTACAGAGGGGAAAGTTGAGGCTCAGAGAGAATCGTCACCGGTCTCACCTCCCGCGCCCCTGCCTCTAGAAGGAAAGTGGCTCCAGGACACCCCTGCAGCAGGACACCGCACTCAGGGGGCCGGGAGGACCCCAATGTCTTCACCTATGAGACAGCCGGGGCACCGAGCCCCAAAGCGGGAAAGAAGCGACTTGGATGTGGGTCTCTTTGTCTCCCAACACCCCAGGGCGGCCCAGCCCCCACCGCGGGGACCCACACCCTCAGCTCAGCCCCAAACACCTGAAGGCGGGACTTGCTGTTCTCTCCAGGCAGCGTCCATCTTCATTAAAAATACGCCACGGTCGCCCAAATGACGTCAGGTTTCTATGGCAACCGCGATGCGCGGGCAAGTTCTCCACACCGGAAATGCCTCCTTACCGCGATCCACCCCCTGGATTTCGCTGAAAGCCGAGCATCTTTGCCCTTCAGGCTGCCACCGGAGAAACAGAGGCACTAGACTGGGACCCGGGCGGTTGGTGGAACTCTGCCCACGTTGTTGTAATAAGGCATGTGTTTGTCCTCAGGAATTTTGTTTTCTTTAAAGTGAGGCAGGAGGGAAGTATTACCAGTATAAAGAAATCAAAGGAGGTATCTTAGGGTCCTTGGACATGAACTAGCTCTCAGAGAATGAACATTTAAAATCACAGCCCATGCTAAGTAGTTAGACATCCATGGCAGAAAACTAAGAGACTGTAATCAAGTGACTGGATGATCTAGGAACACACAAGATAAATATTATTTAAGCAATTTTTGGTAATTATTTAAAGGAAGCAGGCCTAGAATATTATAGTTATTTAGTAGGCAGAAACTTAGTCAGTTGGGTCATACAATGGTTTGTCCTGGGGAATTCTGATCATCCATTCCTGTTAATTTCTTCCATATGAAGGGGCATCCATGACCAAAACACTCCTAGCCTCTCTATACACTCACTTCTCAGCCACAGGAACGACTCACCTGATTAGTGAGGCTGGAAGAAGAAACTAATTACACAGCCCAGGACTGCTCACTTCAAGACTCATGGTGTAAATTGCCCCTATGGAGCACACGTCCTGCTCTGCCTGCAGAGATGGGTCTTACAGTTGGCCCATAGTCTTCCCTTTCTGTGTCTTGCTGGCTCCCAATTATTCCCTATGGTCTTGCTCCAAAATGCTTAGGCTTTAAAGGGCTCCCCAACCCCTAATACATCCCTGCTTCACATTTGAGCTCTAAATCAATTAAGAAATACGAAAAAAGAATACAGAGAACAATGTATCAACTTTACTCCTTATAAAAGTCATATTGGAGAAAAGTGGCTTAGATCTGTAGGCAAGGCATTTCCTATTAATGAACCCCAGAATTGGATAGACTTATCTACCCAACAGTGCTACAATGGAATAGTCACAAAGGCCAAGGACTGCAATGCATATCTATCAGCTGTCTGGTGGAGGAGCCCTGTCTACATGTGCCCAACAAAAGAAGTTCCCTTACAAAGCTGTCCCTGTAGCAAAAGAAAGGGTTTCAGGACAACTTCTTTGAGGAATACTTCTCAAAGTGAATAAATTCCCCTTGTTCTGTTTGAGTACTCACCAAGTAGCCTTCTGAGGATATAGCTTTCCATGTGGCTCATTGAACAGTTTTTAGCAACAGCCTTTTATTACTTAACAGGCATGAGTGGCATGGAGACATCTTATGGAGGAAAGGTGGAATTAGATTAAATTCCAAGAATAGGGTGAAAATCACATATTAAGAAAATTTCCCTTGGAGATTTCTTCAAGAAGAATTTGAGGAAATGTTTGAAAATCTGTACACACACATAAACTTAAACATGGACTATAGCCAAATTTTTAACAAAGTCCTATTGAGCCTGGAAGGATAATAAAAGAATCCCTATCATATCCAATGATAACAGACCACAGAAAAAGAGGGAGATTTAACAAAGCCACATGTTTTGTATATCTATTTCTGTTAAACAAAACACCTTAAAACAATACCCATTTTTTCTCTTTCGGAATTTTCTAGGTTGACTGGGCTCAGCTGGGTGTTTTTCTGCTCCACATGCTGTCTGTCACCCGGGACTGCCGTCAGCTGGAGGCTCCACTTGGCTGGGACATCCAGGAGCCCTCACTCACATGAGTGAGTGTTGGTGCTGGCATCTGCTAGTTCAGCTGGTGCTGTTGTCTGGAGCACCTTGGTTCTACCCTCCATGTGTAGGGTTGCCAGATTGAATTTAACCCAGTTAAATTTGAATTTCAGATAAACAATACTCTTTTAGTGTAAATATGAGTGATGATGTATGGGCCTCCCCTGACTGCATCAGTGTTACTGAACCGAACTTGGGTTCACTCGTCCATGCACAATAAAACCAATCTACTGACACCGGGTTGTGGTCAAGGAAAGTGCAGCATTATTGCAGGGCGCCAAACAAGAAGTATGGGAAGCTAATGCTTAAAATGCCTGAACTCCCCGAAGGCTTTCAGGGAAAGATTTCTAAAGACAGGGTGAGGGAAAGGATTGCAGGGTGCGTGATCAGCTCATGGACATTCTTCTGATTGGTTGGTGGTGAGGTAATCAGGAGTCTGGTTCCACGCAGTCTGGGGACTGTGTGCTTGTGGGCAACATACAGTTAACTTCTTCCACCTGGTGGGGTTTCAGTATCTGCAAAACATCTCAAAGGATATGGCTCAGAATATTATCTATAGCCTTTAAGGAGGAACTTAAGTTCCTTGAATTTGATGGCTAAACTATTATCATTTTGTCTTGCTTGACCATTTTCCTTTTTTTCTGCATTTTCTCACTTCTTTGAATAAATTTATTCTTTGGAACCCGGGGAAGGCCTAGGAGGCTGAAGTTTTTCTACAAACAAGAGGCAGGCAGAGGACATGGTGGGGGTGGGTTCTGTCCCGGGAAGACCCCATAGAGTCCTGCTTGGTTACATCAGGAGGATAAATTCCCACAAGTGGGAAGGCTTTGTTAAAGAGCATGATCATCTAATATTTAAAAATATTTATTGTCTAGTCGAACTTCGAAATCTCATTACTAATGGGTATCCCAACCCACTTCAAGATGAGAGCACCTGTTTTTCAAGATCCATGCAAACAATGGATTTCATGATGTTTTTAATATTTACCAATATGATCTTGTTAGAATGTTAGAGTACATCTTATTTTTCTCTATTATATTTCCCTATAACTGGTACATTTCACATGCCTATTTCTAAATGTTCAGCTTTATGCTTACTTTATGCTTCAGAATATATCTTGAAGTAATTCTTGAGTTTGAAAAGAAAACCTGACTATTGAGTTTGTATCTATGTTGCATCCTATTTACATTGAAATTGTAGAGCCACGAAAACTCCAAATACTGCTGGGAGAGGACAAACTGGTACAATCTCTTTGCAGAGACATTTGGCAACATCTATGAGAAAAAGAAGTGAGGTCCTGTCAGCTGTTGCACTCTTAGGTCTGGCCTGTAGATTCTCGCGCATATGTGCAAGCATGCTCATGGTAGCATGGCTAAAAGTATCAAAACAGTCCCAAAGTCACCTTATTAGAGAAATCTTAAGATCACAATTTTCAGAGAAAAAAATGTCAATATATGATACATGAATATATTACTTATATAGTTAGAGCTAAAAATGTGTAAAGCAATGACATGTTTCATTTATGGATGAATTTGTGAGTAAATGACAAATTTTGGATAGTGGTTCCCTCTGAGGGTGAGGCAGTCAGTGAGTTACATAGGGGCACCTACTTTCTGTAATGTTTTACTTCATAACCTTGGTTGTGTCCATGTTTGCGTTTTATAGTACTTACTATACTTTTTAAAAAGTCTGAGTTATAACATATTTGACATGAATAAAGCTCTAGTGGGCTTTATCTCTTAATTAGCAAGTAACCCATTGTCCATTTAGAAAATGTGTAAAGTCCATGCAAATACCAGTATTCCTTGTTATAACACATTCCCCCCAAAGCACATTCTGCTAAGGTTCATAGAGGTTAAATACATTTCCCAAGAACACATGCCTGTTAAGAGGCAGCATGGTTATTCTAATCCAGGGTTGTTGGATTCTAAAGTTGGATTCTACCCTCGAATCTGTGCACACAGGATGGATAGTAATGTTTACCTTGCTCTAGAGCAAGTTTTTCAACCTCAACACTGTTGACATTTTGGGTCAGGGAGCTCTTTGTTGTGAGGGATGTTCTGTTTAGTTCCAGCAGTTTTAAATGTGGAGAGATTTAGTCATAGAGTAAGGTCGTTCATGGAGTAGATTCTTTTAAAAGAGTTAATTTAGCCCCCCCCAACCCCAGCAAAGTGAGGGGTGCTGCCTCCAGTGAGGGTCAGGCAAAGTGCTTCTGAGAAATGACCTCCACTCCCTGAGACTAATTGAGGAGGAGGGTGAAAAGAGAACCCCTGGATGAGCTCTTTCCTTGAGGGCCCTGGGGGAAGAACCCCATGTCCAGCATAATCTACCCAAAACAAGAGTAAGCCCAGAAGGAGATGACCGCATGTGACAAAGCAGTGACTGGACACTTGGTGATGCTGCAGCATTTCTGCCCCCGCCCCCCAATACATTGGCAGAAAAGAATCACAAGTCATTTTTTCAATACAAAATGGGAAACACTAAATAAATTAGCCAGGGAATAAAGTTTCTAAGAAAACTAGGAATAGCTCCTCTACCCAAGGCTGAACTGGAAACCAAGACTCTGATGAGCAGCCCTGAATGCTAGGGTAATAAAGGAAGTTTCAGAGGGGAGAAAAATAGGCAGGTAATAATGAAGCCAGCCTGTTGCCAGGTCAACAGATATTGAACCCCAGTGGTCAGACTCCCTTTAAGCCTCTTGCCCAAGTCACACATCCCCGTGAACTTAGAGTGAGTGAAAGAGGACAACCCAGAGAATTTGTGACGTGGGAAGGCTCACTTCCTACACTTCAAAATTATGGACTTGTGCTGTTGGCAGAGTGAAGAGGGCCTTCTTTGAGTGAGAAATCTGTCCGTCACAATGGCTGGTTGGTCAGACACAATTCCCTACCACTGTTTCATGTTGCAGCTGATCCTCTCTCTTCTGCTCCTCATCACATTAGTGTCCCGCATGGCCTTTCAAATTTGGAAAAAACGTCGGACAACTTAATGCCAGGAGATGCAGCCTCCCTGAGATGAAAGAGTCTCAGACTCCGTTGGCGTCGGCAGCTCTCAGAAGAAAAGAACAAATAACAGAATACACTAAAAGAGAAGATGGTGGAGTCCCTTACTATCGCCTTTGGTACTGAATAGCTGGCTCTGGCTTTGCTCAACGAACCACGTAGGTCTCCATGCCATGTGACATAAGAGCAGGACACATAAAGCTCAGCAAACTTCCTTGTCTCTGCCTCTGCATATTTTTGTCATTATCTACCGAAAAGTTTCTCATTTTGCACAGGTTTTGTAAGTAACCTTTACCGTAAATACCCTGTACTACGTGACAGGGATTGTGCTAAGTGCTCTACTTGCATCATCTAATTCTCAGCACCAGTCTATGAGGTAGCTACCACTATTACACTGGTTTTACCAAAGAGCAAGTGGAAGCTGAAGGGATTTGTCTGCAGCACCAGCTAATTAAAAGTGACAAGGCTGGGACTCAAACCCCTTGAGCCTATGTGACCGCTAGACTCTCACTCTCAACCCCTATGATGTTCCCTGGTGGGCAGAGAGTGACAAGTCTTCTGTGGTCCTGGGTGTACAACTTGGTGAGATGGGATGATTTCTCCCGGTCACTTCAATTTTCCCTTAGCTTAACATGAACTCCTTTTAGACTGTAGCCTGGTGGAGAGTCAGGAGAGCCAAGCCTACCAGCATTTCATAAGTAGTCTGATGTCACAATGGTTGAGAGTAGAGAGACTCTACACATCAGCAAATAATGCTCTTATTTTATTTTTTAAGATATTCTTTGAAACACATTTCTTTGCAAGTTCATGTGGGAGTTATTTAGAAGATAAAATGTAGGTTTTTTGGATCTTCTACCTAGGCAATCATGTCATCTGTATATAGGAACAGTTTTATTTCTTCCTTTATTTCTTCTTTCCCAATTTGTATGCCTTTCATTCAATTTCTTGCCTTCCTGCAATCGCTAGGACTCCCAGAACTATGTTTAACAAGAGAGGAGAGAGCAGACATTCTTGTCTTGCTCCTATCTTAGGGGGAAACCATTCACTCTTTCACCATTGAGTACAATAGTTCAACACAGCTCACACACTCTTTACCTATCTTGGTTCTCACAGCAGCCCTGGAAATTACCTCCATTTTACCAATGAACAGAGTAAAATGAACTAAGGCATTGTCATGACAATAACCACTGTTTATATTACTAGCTAATGATTCAAAAATAATCTGAAATTCATTATTCTTGTTTGTTTTTGCTTTTTTAACAAGTTTCCATCAAGTTTTTCACTGTCTTTAAGTTAATTGACCCATTCAGTTTGCATCCTCTTTTAAAAACTCAAACTTTAATATAATTAGTGATTAAGTAATACTTGTTAATTTAGGAAAAACAGATAAAAACTTAAAATTAGTCTACACTCATGTGATCTCAGTAAAGGAAACAGGGTGTTGAAAGTAAGATTCAAAATTTTTCTTCTTAATACATTTTCTCTTCTGTTCCAAAGCAACAGCAACAACAAAACCACTTTAGGATGCCTATTTTACAATCAGAAACACCAGCTCTTTTCATTTATGGGAAAATAATTTTTTTAATTGGCATTGATCTGAAGATTTCTCTCTTCATATAAAATTCACCAAAGTTTATTTTTACTAAATAGAAAATATTTCCATCGACTACAAGAGAAAGAGTAAATTTCTAAACAGGCTAATTGTAACTTTTTAAACAATGTTTGGGGGGAAATAAAAAATACAAGTAAATGTTAAGATTTTTTTAATTTATAGGGATGACTTACTTATTTGGTTATGTATATTTGTTACTTAGAAAGCATTCCGACTGTACACGAGATTGCAACTACATTACATGCAATATGCTTGAAATTTTTTAAATGGGATCTTTCTAAACAAAATTAGCATGTTTATTACATGAAATATGTGATCTCATGGAAGAAGACGAATAGACATATAATTTAGCCCATTTTATTACCATTTCCAGCCCTTTTTCTACTTAATGTGACAACTTTTAAGCTTCATAAATAGTTCTTTTCTAGTAAGTAAATGTATTCACTTAATGTTCCCACATTTGACAACTGGGAGTGGACCTGCTGAAATGTGATGACTCTTATTTTCACAGTTTTGAAAAACTGGACCTAAATGAAAGTTGGTCAAATGTGATCCAATTAGCTTTAAGGAGTGGATAAGAGAGAGAAAAAATAAACAAGCTAAACATGTCTCCTTGGCAGGGGCTTTGAAAGAGGCAGTATTCCTCTTAAGAGGCTCTGAGCCTCGTTTAATCATGACTAAATATGGGATGATGATAAAAATTTTATGAGTGCTTTCTTTGGATGATTATGGTTTGTTTATATTTTTCATTATATTTTCTGCATAATCTAAGTACGTCTAATGACCTTGTGTTACATAATTATAAAAAATATTTCATTTAAAAATGTTCCTCATAGAAACTTTTAAAACATGAGAGTGTAAAGAAATAAACCACCCACAAAGACCCAACATTAACTGTTGTTATATATTATTTTAGATAAATTACAATGCTAGAATCTTTAGTAATAATTAAATGCATTATTGTTATTAAATATCTACTGTATCAGAGACTGCTAGAAACTGAGCTCCATGGTGATTAAGACAAAATCAGTGCTGTAAAAGGGCACAGGCTTGCATAGAAATGAGAATGTCTAATGTATTTAATAATTTTATAATTTTTATAAATTTATTAGTAATAAATTCATAATAATGCATTTATTAACAGGATATTTGGGAAGATTAAAAAACAGTAGTCGTTTAAAGATAGACATACATTGATTGTTTAATGCAATCCAATTTTAGATACATCAAATTTCAGGAAGGTATATTCATTGCAAAATCAAGTAAGTAAGGTAATTTAGATCACAATGTTTGTAAAATGGTGTGATCACCATCAGCTTTTCTCCACGCCTATGCTGGCAAAACTCAAATGCATCAGAATCACCTGAGGGGCTGTCAAAACAGTAATTCCTAATCGGGTGATTCAAGGGATGACAAGGGGAGTTGGGATTGGGAAAGGCACCCAAGTGTCGGCATTGTTAACATTTCCTCTAGGTAGTTAAGATGCAAGTAAGGGGTCTATGTTTATGTAAACACTGGCACATACGAAGTTTTTTTTAAAAGATTACAGATTTTAGGTTAGAGATTTTTTTTTGCTATGGTCCTTTGGAAATTAAAAGTCATGCTTTCCAGGTAAAGTTACTTGCTTGAGCCACTTAATTAAGAACAGTCAGGAACAGTATTGAACTCCATTACAGTTAATTATATCAATCAAAATAATGAATATCTAGTATGTCAGACACTAACTAGAAACCGAGCTCCAGGATTATTAAAACAAAATCACTGTCTTGAGGGGGGCACACAATCACATAAACATGACAATGCCAAATACTTAATGAAGTTTTTAAGAACTCACAAAGCAATTTCACGTTTCAGGTATAGAAGGGATAGAAATGGGAAAGAAGTGTTTCAGCTTTAAAATGTGTTCCTCTAATGTAATTTACATGTCTTTTGGCTGTGTTAAACTGGTTAGGCAGGCCGGCCCAGACTCTTTTAAGAGAAAACCCCCCACATAGGGTACAAACACAGGCAAAATAAATCTTCAGCCTGTTTGTGTTTTGGAGGTTTGCAGTAGTGCAATTATGGGCACACCATGGTAAGACATCGAGATGTGTCTCCTGAGCTAGGACCCAGTGCTTTCATATCTGAGTTCTTTCAAAAGGAGGGGCATAAAAATAAAACCAAAAAGCACTATTCTGTTCAGAACCATTGTAGGGGCAAGAACCATGGGAATGGTACTCACTTGGGTAAATGTAACTCCAAAGCGGGGATAAAGGCATTCCGCACATTTCTATAGAAGTCAAAGGTGGAGGGAGGATTTAGCTCACCAGGGACTGCAAAGCGATCAGTGGATTTCTGTTACCTTGTGGACTCCAGCACATCAGCAACAGGAACAGAAACAGCACCCAGCAGAAGGGAAAGTATGCCCAATTGACAAGGCAGTAATCAGGGGAGCAGGGGTACTGCAAATATGAGAGGAATGACAAGGTGGAACCCACCTTTTTTGCCCTCTGGACTTGTGAGCCTACATGAAATCTCCCTTTAGTACTTCCCAAGTACCTGATGAGGGCCAGGGTCCTGTCAAATGCTGGGGATTTGCATAGGAGGCAGCCCAACAGTTCCACAGCTCATTATTCCACTCAGCAGCCCTGTAAGGTAAGCATTACTCCCAATTTCACAGAAGAGAAGACTGACTCTTTAAACGCATGTATCTACTAAAGGGAGGGTTTATTCTTCCAGTTAAGACTGGAAAACATGTGAAGTTCACTCTTCTTTAAGGTTGTTGAACCAGTAATTATGTACATTCACAGACTTACTGAAAAATTGTTTTCACTGCCTCTGAAACTCCAAATAATAAAAGGGAAAAAAAGTCACATATTATCCAACCACAGAAACAGGTGACCCAATTAACATCCTAGGGTATTTGATTTCAGATATTTGGAGGGTTCGTATACTATATATGTATATTTTAATAAGACAATAATAAATGTATAGATTGCTTTTTAATTGCTTTATTAACTTAACATTTTTCCATGCAAATAGGTGAAACTACTGTTGACAGAAACTTAGATTGGGTGCCAAGGCAATCTCCAATTAGAAGCTGGTAACACAGAACCCACCTGACACATGGAAATTACATAAGGTTCACAGCAAACGGATCAGTAAAGGCATATCAGGAAAATGCAAGGGAAAAGAACAATAGTGGGGAATCACAGTATCAATCTCACGGAAAATGGCAGGAGTCAAGGCATAAGGCAAAATTCATCATGATGGTCATGGTGATTAGACAGCTCCCCCATAAGGATACGCAGACAATTCCTCAATTGCAGCTCCCTAAGTTTTCTCCTGATTTCTCTCATCTCCTCCATGAACATTTCCATATCATCTCCATCTCCACCCATCCCATCATTGACCTGCCTATTGGGTATGGCCCATCGGAAATTAGGGGCAAGTCGGCGAGCTTGTCCCCGTCTATTATTTCCTGCTGGCTGGTGGCCTTCGCCCCCTCCCAAAGGGCGGTCTTCCTCTCCATTCTGCACGGGCTGCTCCATTTCTTCGTTTTCCTGGTGGATATTGGCCATGATGAGATTTTTTTTTCCTGGTTGTTTTTCTTTGAACAACAAGCAAGACAAAGGCAAGGAGACAGACTGAATGCTTGGTGCACTGACCAGCAGGATTCAGAGCTCTGATATCAAAGATTTTTTAAATTTATTTTTTTTCCCCACTTCAGGAGCTTCGGGCGCCCTCTAGGTAGCTTCCAGTTCGAGCCCCTTCCCCAGCTCTCTCCTTTTACCTCCCTCCCCCAAACCCAAAGCCCACCATTTTTCCCTGCCCAGGATTCTTTCCCAGAGCGCAGCAGGCACCAAAATGGAGGACCGGGGATGGGGCCTGGGGGCGTTAGGAGGGGTCTCAGACTGGGCTGTACACCCGCCCCACCCCCGCTGTCCCCCGCACCGACCTGGGCCTATCCTTGCTGTCTTCTGCTTCTCCCGATTCTCGCCACGAGTGCGCCGCCGCGACACTTAGACCCGCAGACCTGCAGAGGGCCGGGGTCGGGGGGTAGGGCAGGGGGCTGCCGCAGCCGGGAGCTCGGCCCCCTCCCGGCCGTGCGCCCCCAACCCAGGCCGCCCCCCGCCCTGCGTCCCCCGCCCCCACCCCCAACCCCCTCCCGGGTTCACCATTTCCCTGCAGGAACTCGGGGATGACTTCCCATCGCTCTTAGTTGCTCTGCTGCCCTCCCTGAAACCGTATGGCCCCTGCACCCCACCCCAGGGGGTGCCGTATTTGTGCTCCGCGAATTCTGGGGTGTGGAGAGAGCTGGCCGGGACTCGCTGCGCTGATCCCCTGCGCCGGCCTCTGGCGTTCCCGGGCCGCTGCCTCCCTGGCGTCGGCGCACGGGCCCCAGGGCCCTTACCTGCTCCGCTTTCCCTGGGCCCGATGCCAGCCCGCCGCGCGCAGGGCAGTGGGGAGCTGGTACCCAGACAGGAGTGACGACTGCACCGAAGGCTGCGTCGCTCTGCAGCTCCCGGTCACGTGAGGAATTCGCGTCACCGCCGAGCTCGCCCCCAACTCCTGCGGTCGGTGCAGCAGGAGCGCTCCCCTCCCGCCTAGTGCACACGTACAAACCCCTCCTCCTGTTTGTGCGCGGGGCCCCAGCTCACACCGCCCTGTCACTCATCTCGCTCCTCTCCAATCTGAGGGCCTACAAGTGGCATCACCTCCCTGCGGTTGGAGTTTTCCCTTCTCTGGTTACCAGGGAGGGTCTGCAACACCCTCCACCCCTCCCACTCCCGCTCCAGGCCTTGGCTTTGGCTTTTTCTGCTTTTTTTCCTATTCTTGCTGGCCGTGACACCCCCCCCCCCCGTCACCACACACACCCTGCATGTGCACAGTCACCAATGTCCACCACGTTCCCTGAATTCATACCCTTCTGGGAAATTTAGATTGAGGGGTGGAGTGAGGAGAGAGCAAGGGACTTAACAGAAAGAGAAGCAAGGGAATGGAGTAGGCTGTACATATCTTTCCTGATAATTTCCCTTTATTTCCTGTTTTAAAAAAATCAACATGCCATTAAAATTTTTTTAATTACCAGGTTTCATTTTTGAAGGAAATATTTCATCCTGCGGAATGGAAAAGCCTTATAGTTTATGTTCACCTGTACCACCGAGAAAATATTTTTTCTGGGCTCCACACGATATCAACATCACTTTTGAAACATACTAGCTTACTTCAAAAAAATTTTTTTTAAAAATAGAGGCATCTTCCTGAATACAGTTGGTGTTTTGAAAATGATCTGTAAAGTAAATCTTCAGGAAGAAGTCCGGTTGTCAGCTCTTGGACATTTTATGTAAATTTATGTGATGTTTTTGATGACACAGTCTTTGGAGAAAAAAGATATTAGAAATAAACAGGGGGTATGTTAAGCAACTAAACTTGAAACTCATCTTTAGTGTAACTTTTCCTTTCTTTAACTTGAAGTAACTAAAAAAATCCTATATCAGCTAGAAAATAGAGATGTCTTTAGGAAAGTGGCATTATTATAAAAAAAAAATTTAGTAAGTGTTGGTTGTGATAAAGGAACCAAAAGAGTTAGTTGTACTGAGGCAAGGCAGGCTAGGCAAATGCTTATTGCCTCTAGTTTTGACTTCAAACTCCTATGTAATCTCCTACCCTGCTAAACTAGCTGAAATATTGAATAGAAGAAAAGTATACGCCTAGTGCATATGTAGTTTGAAATATATAAAATTAAATGTATACACATATGTGTATGTATGTATATATACACATGCTTTTAGAGATACATAGAGATATTGATATATAGCTCCAAAAGCTCAAATTACAAAATAATTGTCGTTTAAAAGAATGCTGGTAATTCCTGGATTCTGTCTCACAGTTAATAACTCTTCATACAGGTATCTCTATTAGTGATATAGACTCGAAGGGTGCTGATTAGCATCATGAGCTGTGGCATCAGAAATGTCTGGGGTTAAATCCTGTTTCTACTACTTACTTGATGTGTGACTTTGGGTTGATTACTTAGCAAAGTCACTGTGCTTCCTCTGTGAAACAGGGGTTGTTAGAAGAAGTAAATCACATATATCAACTACTTACCACAGAGACCGATGAATCGTCAATGAAGGTTGATTCATTAATTTTGTACTATTATTAGATGGTTTCTAACAAGATTTGAAGAGTAGGCAGAACATAGTTCTGTCCTTAGCTAGATCCACTCGTCTTTAAAATCTGTGAGGGCCCAAAACACATCTGTTGTCTTCTATTTTGCAAACCCAGTGACTTATAGAATTTCTTGTACCCAGTAGCTGATTAGTGAATACTTGTTGGCTGAATGCATCCACTACTGAGGCTAATAGGTTGCTTTTCATTCAGAGGTCTGTATTTAGAGCAATATGGAAAAGCTTTTATGAAAATTAGGAATTATCTAGAAAGAACCCCCTGAAAGTAAAGAAACTGCTGTGACATAACAAATCATTGAATACGAAGTTTAAGAAGTGGAGTTTTTAGTCCTCTTTTTGACTCATCTTGAATAAGTATTTTGTTTGAAACTACAAAATGTTCTTAGATGAAAAAATACATTTGTGTATTTTTCCAGATTAGATGTCATGCTAAAAAGAGGTTGGTGTTGTTTAAAGTGATCTTTAAAACAAAGTGATGTTTTAAAGATAGGTGAAAATTGTCCTAGAAATGTTACCTTCACTAAAATGTTATGAGGTGTTGATTGAGAACTTCTCTTGTCCTTGGAGTTTTCTGAGGAGTTGAAGATAGATAACAAACTGTTGAGCAGAAAAAATTTTAAATTTCTAAGGCTGAGTTAGGACACAAGAGTCTTAGTTTGGGACTCGTGTGCCCTGAGGGGACAGAGAGAGGGTGAACTGGTTTGATGGCTCTTACCCTGAAATAATAGAAGAGTAGACTCAGTCTCTGCATTCATTTTCTCACCTTTTCTCACATTTATCCAACTCTGTTGGGCTGACTTGATAACACACTGGCTTCATGACTATTGTATGCCTATGGCTAGCACCTTCAGCATGACACATTAACTCTTCCATTTACCTATTGATAGGTAACAAACCATCCCAAAATTCACTGGTGTAAACTATAACTGATACTATGTTCACAGATTCTGAGTCAGAGGTTCAGAAAGTACACAGCAGGGACTACTTTTCTCTGCTCCAGGATATCTGGGGCTTCAGCTGGCATGGCTTGGATGACCGGGGGTAACTTGAAAGGCTGTAGATGACTCAAACAGCTGAGTCCTGCACGAGCTGAGACTGAAATGGCTGAAGAACAGACTCAAGTAGGGCCATCAGCCAGAGTTCCCACGTGTAGCCTGTCCAACATGGCCATCTCAGAGCTTTAAAAGCAGGTGTTCCCTATGTGGAATCTTAAAAAAAAAAAAAAAAAAAAAGACAAGTGAGCTTATATCAAAAACAGACTCACAGACATGGAATACAGACTTGTGGTAACCAGGGGGGAGGGGGGTGGGAAGGGATAAACTGAGAGTTGGAGATTTGTAGATACTGACTGGTATATATAAAATAGATAAACAAGGTTATACTGTATAGCACCGGGAAATATACTCGATATCTTGTAGTAGCTCATGGTGAAAAAGAATATGAATATTCATGTATGACTGAAGAATTGTGATGTACACCAGAAATTGACATGACATTGTAAATTGACTGTAACTCAATAAAATAGAAAGGAAAAAAAAAGCAAATGTTCCCTGTGAACAAGGTGGAAGTTATATGGCCTTTTACGACCTAACCTTAGAAGTCACATAAGATAAGTTCTGCCATACTCCATTGGTTGAAACAGTTACAAGTCCTATGCCAAGATTCAAGGAGAGGGACAATAGACTCCAACTCTTGATGGAAGGAATGCCAAATAATCTGGAGCCGAATTTTAAAACCATCACACACTTTACTGGTATGTACCTCTTACAATTTCTTTCCCTCCAGCTAGATAAGGCAGTCAATATGTTAGTGACACTTGTTTGGTTACAATTGTTAAGTACAAAATAACTTTAGAATAGGACCTAAAATGGAAGTCCCCCAGCCTTGTTCCTCTCATATTTTTCCTATCTTAAGGATTTCTAAGAAATTAATTTTTACTAAAAAATGTTTAGCATATTTGAATATTTGTCTACACACAGTTATCTGTCTGTGTACTGATTGGGTATGATATGCAAAGGCACCAAAAAGAATTGGAAATAGGAGAACAAAATAAATGGTGAGGCTAAAAGAATGGATTAGCAGGGTTATAGAACATTGGATTTTACAGTCATGTGTTCTGTGCCTTTGCTTAATTTTGGATTTATAGGGTATGATTTATGATCTCACTAGCAGTCCTAAGCTTTCACAGAACATGTATTGTCAAAACTGGAACACCCTAGAATTATTTTAATCCAAGAGCCTATTTTACAAATTGGGAAACTGAGACAGAAAAATTAAGAGGCTTGGCTAGGTTACCAAACAAGACAGTGGCAGAACTATAAATAGGGCCATCTATACTTTCTTAGCTAATACTGTTTTTTTAAATGTATTTACTCATTAATTAATTAGCCTTGTAGGTTTATACATATTGTATATAAAATCAAAGGAAATACAGTAACATTTCATTTATAATTGCTTTTGGCTCTTGTGATGATGGGAGATAGGCCAAAATCATAAATCCAATGTATGATTTTCCACATTTTCTAAATATTCTGTGATAAATTAGGTAGATATGAGAATATGCAAGAAATTGTTTTTAAAGACTAGTAAAACTGATAATTTTTATGTGTTTTTAGTGCAGATGATTTTTATCTAACTAAAGAGTAAACTCTCCTTCTTTCCCCCCCATCAGGGCACACAGACACACATACATTCTTCCCCTCCTCCCTTCCTCTCTTCCTCCTCTTCTCTTTTATGCCTCTACCCCAGCTTCAGAGTCAGGGTCTACCTCTTCCACCAGGAATCTGAGACTTAGCAGCATGATACTATCTTGGGCCATATTTTACACTTAGGTGTCTCCCTGTACCTCCCTCATCCCCTCCCATATAGTTGACCTCATCTTTGAGATTAAAGATGCATTTCTAATACTGGACATCAGATGGTAATTAACCCTATCTTCTAAATTGTCTCCAAGGAAAATGTATCCTTTTTGCAAGTAGAAGGAAAAAAATCATTAATTATTATTTTTTAAAATTCAAGTTATAAGATAGTATGTACAGAATTATCCTACTTTTCTTAAATATACAGTGATAAAATATAATAGCACCTATATAAATGCTGTATATGTCAAGCATTTTTGTGTATGTATATTCATTATTGCATTTTATCCTCCCCCAAACCTATGAGGTTGGTGCTTATATTATCCCCCATTTTACAAATAAGAGAATTGGAGGAAAACAAGGCTGTGCAACAGATAGGAAGTGGTAGAGCAGGAATTCAAAACCATATAGTCTAGTTCCTAAGTTCATGCTCTTACTGTCTACTCAGTTTCATTTATTAATAAATCCCAAATCTATATCTCATTCGTTCTTTTATCCATCTGTTGTTAGAGCTGTTTTCTGTGATAGGCACTGCCTGCCCATTCCACATCTGAATCTCAGTACTATATTTAGGAGTTCTGATTCCCAGGACATAGCACTTTCCACTTAATAAAAATATAAGAAGTACACTTTTTATTCAATCCATAATTTATTGAATATCTACTATGTGCTAGGCAAGCCCTGGAGATATAAAAGACAGTAAGACAGATAAAGCCTTCATATTCTTGTGGAGCTCATGGCTTAATGGGAGGAAACCAGAAGGAGAGTGTGGTAAGTAATGAAGGGGCAATTAGAGCACTGAGTAAGAGGACTTAACCCAGTTGCCAGTGAAGTCATCCAGGAAGAAGCAATGTCTAGGAGGTCAGCTTCTGACATGACAGCATGAGGAGCTCTGTGGACCTGCTTTCCAGTGAAACTAGTGAAATTTATAAAAACAAAAATTTAAAGTCTTTAGAAATGGTCTTAAGGGCATATATTAAGTAGAAGAACATCTATTTGGGAAAATAGACAAGCTGGGCAGAAGATCAACCAGGAAACAGAAGATTTGAGAACACTATGCTCCAACTAGACCTAATAGACACTGAATATGCCACCCAACAGCTGTAGAATGCACATTCTTCTCAAGGGCATGTGGAGCATTCTTCAAAGTAGACCATGTGATAGGCCATAAAACAAGCCTCAGTAAAGTTAAAGAATTAGAAATAATATAAGATACTTCTTTGACTACAGTGGAATAAAATTTCATATCAGTAACAAAAAAAATAGGAAACTCATTAATATCTGGAAATTAAGCAAAACACTCTTAAATAGCCAATGCATCAAAGAACAAATCAAAATGGAAATCAGAAAATATTTTGAGAAGAATGAAAAATGAAACAAAACATACAGCATATGAGAACTTATGGCATGGAACTTTGGTATGTTGAAACACAATATACCAAAACCTATGGGGGTGAAGCTAAACTTATTCTTAGAGGAAAATATATAGCTGTAAATGCGTACATTAAAAAAGAAGAAAGATCTCAAATCAATATCCTAACTTTTTACCTTAAAACACTGGGGACGAGGAGTAAACTAAGAATAAAGCAAGCAGAAGAAAGGAAATAATAATGATTAAAGCAGAAATTAATGAAATGGAGAATGGAAAAAGAATAGAGAAAATTAGTGAAACCAAAGCTGGTTTTTTGAAAAGATCAATAATATTGACAAAGTTTTAGCTAGGTTGATTTGAGAGAGAGAGAGGAAGAGAAAGAGAAGAAGAGGGAGGGAGAGAGAGGGAGAGAGAGGGAGGTGTGTCAAGTTACTAGAATCAGAAATGAAAGAGGGGCCAATATAACTGACCTTATGGATATGAAAAAGGATTATAAATGAAATAGCATGAAATATTGCATGCCATTATATTAGATAACAGATGAAATGGACAAATTCCTAGAAAAACATAAACTATCAATACCATCTCAGAAATAAACAATCTGAATAGACCTATAACTACCTAGAAAGAAAACTCTAGGCCACATAGCTTTACTGCTGAATTCTATCAAATATTTCAAGAATCCTTCAAGAATTCTTCCAAAAAAATAGAAAAGGACAGAACACTTCTCCTCTTATTTTATGAGACCAGTATTGTCCTGATACCAAAACCAGACAAAGATATAAGAAAAAAAAAAGACCAGTATCTCTTATGAATATGGTTGCAAAAATCCCCAATAAAATACTAAGAAAACAAATCTAGCAACATATAAAAAACAATTATACATCATGACCAAGTGGGATTCATCCCAGAATGCAAGGTTGCTTTAACATCCCCAAACCAGGAACTCCTCAGTGTAATAAAAGGTATTACAGAAAACCCTCAGCTGACATTATACTTAATGTTAAAACACTGGATGCTTTGCCCCTAGTAACAGGAACAAGACAAAGATGTGTGCGCTCACCATTTTTATTCAACATTACACTGGATGCTCTAGCCAGGACAATTAGGCTAGGAAAAGAAATAAAAGGCATCCATATCAGAAAATAATAAGTAGAACTATCTCTACAGATGATTTGATCTTATATATAGGAAGTCTTATGGAATCCACTGATAAACTAATAGAACTAACAAACAACTTCAGCATGGTTGCAGGATACAAGATCAATATACAAATATCAGTTGTATTTCTCTACACTTGCAATGAACAATCTGAAAAAGAAATTAAAAAACAATTCTATTTATAATAGTATCAAAAAGAACAAAATGTTTAGAAATAAATTTTATAACGGAAGTACAAAACTTATACTCTGAAAACTGCAAACCATTATTGAAAGAAATGAAAGAAGATGCAATTAAATGGGAGAAAGATCCCATGTGTATGAACTGAAAATTTTAACGTTGTTAAAATGGCAATACTTCCCAAATTGATCTACAGATTCAGTGCAATCCCTTTCAGAATCTTGGCTGATTTCTTTGTAGAAATTGATAAGCTGATTCTAAAATTCATATGTGAGGGTGGGGATGTAAATAAAATTTGTGTGCATTGCAAGGGACCCTAAATAGCCAAAATGATCTTTGAAAAGAATAATGTAGGAGGACTCATATTTCCTGATTTCAAAATTGCTTCAAAGCAATGGCAATCAAGAAAGTATGATACTGGCACATGATAGACATATAGGTCAATAGGACTGAATTGAGAGTTCAGAAATAAAACCATGTGTCAGCTGATTTCCACAAAGGTGCCAAGACCATTCAATGGGGAAAAAAGTAGTCCTTTCACATGTAGTTCTGGAACAACTAGACAGCCACTTGTAAACTAATGAAATGAGACATTTACCTCACACCATATACAAAAAAAATTAACTGGAAAGAGATCAGAGACCTAAATCTAAGAGCTAAAATGATACAACTCTTAGAGGAAAAAACAGGGATAAAATCTTCATGACTTTGGATATGGCAAAAGAGTCGTAGACATGATGCCAAAATCATGAGCAGCAAAAGAAAAAATACATTGAACTTCATCAAAACTAAAATGATTTGGATGTCAAAGTATACTGTCAGAAAAGTGAAAAGATAACCTACAGAATGGGACAAAATATGTACAAATCATGTATCTCATTAGAGACTTGTATCCATAATATATAAAAAATCTAACAACTCAATAATAAAAAGGCAAATATCCTAACTAAAAAATGGGCAAAGGATTTGAATAGACGTTTCTCCAAGTAAAATATACAAGTGGCCATTAAGCATATGAAGAGATGCTCAGTATCAACCATCAGAGAAATGCAAATCAAAACCACAATATCACTTCACCCCTCTTAATATGGCTACAGTCAAAAAGTCAGAGAATAAAAAGTGTTGTCAAGAATATGGGGAAATTGGAAAACTTATACCCTGCTGGTGGGAAGGTATAAAAGTCAGTCAGTTTAGAAAACAGTATAGTAGTTCCTGAAACAATTAAGCATAGAGTTACCCTGTGACCCAGCAATTCAATTCCTAGATATCTACCTAAGAGAAATAAGAACATATGTCCTCACAAAACCTGTACACAAATGTTCATAGTAGCATTATTCATAATAAGCAAAAGATGAAAACAGCCCAAATATCCATCAATGGATTAATGGATAAACAAAATGCAGCATATCCATACAATAGAATATCGTTCAGCCATAAAAGGAAATGAAGAAATACATGCTACACAATGGTTGAACCTTGAAAACATATGCTAAGAAGGTAGTCACAAAAGACCACATTTTATATGAGCACATTCTTACGAAATGTTACAGATAAGGAAATCTGTAGAGACAGAAAGTAGATTAGTATTTACTTAGGGCTGGAGGGATAGAGGCATGGGGGAGGGGTCATAGCTAATGTATGGTGTTTCTTTTTGACTTGAAAATGTTCTAAAATTGACTGTGGTGATAGTTGCACATAACTGTGAATAAACTAAAAACCACTGAATGGAACACTTTAGGTGGGTAAATTGTATGGTAGGTGAATTATATCTCAAAAAAGCTATTTTTAAAAAAAGAAGTAACATTAATTCTGGGATAAATGAGTAGAAGTTATCTAGGCTACGTGGGTAAGGAGTGGTTAAGAGAATGTTTCAGGTAGGGAAAACTGTGGGAACAAAGATCAGGACTTGAAAGGGCATGGAGCTTTAAGGAATTGATAGGAGTCCATTTAGCACAAATGGTTGTTGGTTGTTGTTGTTACTATTTATTATATACCAACTGTTGCAGAGCAGAGATTAGAAGCAAGGGGCTTTGACCTTAGGCAGGCATGCCATTTAATAGCTGGGTGACCTTGGCCAAGACACTTAATCTCTCTAAGCCTTACTTCCTTTTCAATTAAATAGTAGGTTAATGACATAACATCTGGAAAAAGACTCAGAGCTCATGGAAGGGAAGAAGGGCTCTGCATAAGTCCAAGAAACTTTTTTGACAGTTGCAATTCAAGGATAATAAAATTACGTATTAGGAGAATTTTTTAAAAAAATAATTATTTCTTAAACAACCAGATGGCAGGAAGCCTCATCAGATATCAAAATGTCACTTTAAAAGACACAATCCCTCCCCTTTGTGAGCTAAAGGGCTTCATCTTAATATTTGTGTGTGTGTGTGTGTGTGTGTGTAATACTGTCCTTCATTTTTCTTTTACTGATGAATATGTAGTACATATGGATCTACCTCATTCTTTTAAACAGATTTTTTACCTACACTGTAGTGAAAATATTAAGGGATTGTTTAGGCAAAATATTTGAATAGACATTTCTCAAAGTAAGATGTACAAATGGCCAATAAGCACATGAAAAGATGCTCCATACCCAATTAAATTATCCGGAAAATGATGCAGCTTTTTTTGCAATGGCTCTTACAAAACGCTGGTGTCATAATATCAAATAATTGCTTTTGGATACCATTATATGTGAAAAGCCCCCCTCCCACAACCCTTACTCTACCTTGAACTGTCCTTATAGAGGCAACAGACCAGCCTTTCTCTTAGCTTTTGCCTTTTCCTTTTGTAGAGGCAGTGGTGATTACACGTGTATGGGATCTGGGGCTGACTTTCAAACGTGCACACACTCCTGGCAGTTTCTCAGTGAAAAATTTTACATAAGATTACTCCTGTCCTTAGCATCCTGATAAATCCACTGGTTTTGCTCCTCTACTTCTTTAACTTTGTGTGTCATGGTAGCTATGTCTTACTGTAACTTCAAAGTTCCTCATAGATTATTTACTTTTATGTTCTTAGTTGATGTTCTTTTCATTCAGTTAATTAGGATTCATTCAAAATCCTATGTATTTAGTTTGGGGGGGTGATTAGGTTTATTTATTTATTTTTAGAGGAGGCACTGGGGATTGAACCCAGAACTTTGTGCATGCTAAGCATGCACTCTGCCTCTTGAGCTATATCCTTCCCCCCTTCCAAATTTTATGTATTTAAGTAAAAACTAGACAGAGTTACAAATTCCATTTACACTCTACAGTATAATGCATTATCAACTTTATTTAAATTTTAATTATAAAATCAAAATTTGTGATTTTGAGCCTTTAGGAAAGGCTTGCCATGCACATTAAGATTTATTGCCCGGAAAAAAACTGTTACTACTGGGAGAGGCAATCTACCTTGGGCTCTGAGCATCCCTGCACATTCTTTCTGGGTATACCAAGAAGGTAGGGCCCTGACCACTCTTCACATAGACAGGCCATTTCTGAGGGCTGTGTCTGCAGCAAGCAACTTTGAGGGATGAGGTAACGTCTTTTCCTGGACACAGAGCAGGCTTGCTTCTGCTCATGAGTGAATTCTCCAAACTCAGAGTATCTTCCCTAGAATACAGTACACTGGATATAACACACCCATAGTGGGCTGTGTCACCCTATGGGACTTAAGGATCATGAGGAACTGTACAAACCAATATGAAGTTGTGGTTACTGCTTTTGCCATGAGTAATAATGTCCTTCGTTTCTGACCCAGGATTCTGATGTCTCCTGCCATAGCATGAGTTTAACAGTAGCAGGTTAACTTGTTAATTTGTAAGTAGGGTAAAATCTCAGACTGTATGACAGGTGTTTCATGACATTATCCCTAGATCAATTATGCTAGGGCAATGTTTCCCACTAGAATGATTTCTGCCATATCACTATGTACCACCTTTGCTATAAATATTATATTCTACTTCATGTTTGTCTTCCAACTGACTCATTAAATTTGAATACTTTTTGAAAAGGAAATATGGGTACTTTTTTGAAAAAGAAACTTTATAACACCACCTTAAATCTAAACTATCATCTTTTGTGTTAAAGAGAGTATTCATTTAACACATATTAAAATAAACACATGGGTATTACAACTTAAAATATTTGTGGACTATCTAAAATCATCTCCACTTACCACCAGGCCCTTCTACTTTATTCCCAAGTTACCTGATTACATCCAGAGTAGTCGTGGCTGGGACAAAGAGTATCACAACCAATATTTTTAGTTAGTGAATTTTGAAGTCTTATATTCTTCCCTTTTAAAAGTTCCCATCAAGTCCTTTTGTGAAGGAAAAAAGGAGGAAAGGGAGTCTAGTGCTCTGACCCGCAATGGGACAGTCATTGTCCTCCAGGTATGTATGGCCAGGACAGTCCAGCCATCAGCCTAGAAGAGTCTGGTGTCTGCTGCAGGCTGGAGCAGAGACAACAAAGTCAGACCACCCTGAAGAGAGGTGTGCCTGGGAGGGGAGACCTTCCACGTCCTGCCCCAGCTCCACGCCTCAGATGGCCAGGGGGCTGGACTCATCCCGTCCCATAAAACTGGCACAGGGAGTCTCTGGACCCTCATCTCGCTTCAGCCAGAATCCAGCCTGACCAGCATCCATCAGGCTGCCATAACCCTGAATAGTCTGGAGATTGTCCCAAAAAGAGCATCACAGAGGAAAAATAAGACACAACTGGCACAGCTGTCGGCCACATATACACATACAGAAACATACATAGTTATGAAGATTTGGATATAAATATAGATGAACAGTAAGTCTTACACAGCACTTCCATGTTTCCAGGTAAGAATGGATATATCTCCCAAATCTGACCTGAAACTCCCTTTAAAATTTACAGTCTAGGGGTATCTTTTGAACTGGTGAGGAGGGCCTGCCACCAGTCTTTTGGGAGATCACTCACCCTAAGGAAATAAGAGACAGAAGGTAAAACCAATCTTTAGACTCAGAGAATCAATTCTGACTAAAGCATAGTGTCTGTTACTCAGACTTGTCTTCTGATCCAACCCCCAAACAGACCCACTGTGTCTGAGTCTTAAGGGGAAGAATGGATCTCTGATTAAAATCCCAAAGTTGCTAAAGTATCTATAAGATATCATGGCCCAAGTGGCCCTGCATAGCCTAAATTGAAGAGATGGGCATTTTCCCCACTTCTGTAGAGGTCAGTCTGGTAGGGGGGCGGTCAGCCCATTGTAGGGGGGCCCAAAAGAAACATGTTGAGCTTCATTAGAGATTTCTAGCATATCAGCAATGTTAGGTGCCTGAGAGGTACAGGACCTGGATGGAGGGACATATATACCCAATATACATGGTTATATTAAGGGGAAGAGGATGGAGGGTTGGGCAGGCACAGCAGGAGAGAAAACACAAGGGTGGTACCCACCTAAAAGTTGCCTGAATTTGTTCTTAAGCACAGGTGAGAACTACTTTCTCCAGCCTCCAAAGTATCTAAAACCTCTTGGGAGTTGGGATCCTGCATGGGCAGATGGGGACAAAAGCTGTCAAATAGAGCTCACACCCATTGCTTTATTTGGTCCCCACAAGATCCTTAAGAGATCATTATCTCTATTTTACAGATGAGAGAAGATGTAAAATTTATTCTTCTAGCTAAGTGGTCTGGTGGTAATTTGAATTTACATTTGCTTCTAAAATTCTGCCAATAAATATTATGTGTCCCAATGCCTTTAGAAATACACTAAGTGCTGTTGGTTACTTCTTTTTTGTTATAAAATTTTTATTATTTCTAACAATAACGTGTGTACATTCTAGGAATAAGGAAAAATACAAATAAGCTGAATTAAAAAATCACTCATAATCCTACCACTGATTGTACTTTTTGTCTTTCATCCTTCACATGTTCTTCTGTGCATATATGTAATATACAAATGTACTCTCCCCTTTCAAAAATATGATATTCACATACTACTTAGTAATCTTTTTTTCATTTTATATCTATTCAGCAACCTCTTTTTGTACAAGTGAGTAGATTTCTCCTATGAAAAGGCAGAGATTTGTAGATTGGTTTGAAATACAATAAACAATGAGACGCATCTAAAGCCACTATTAGCAACAAGTTAAAAGTAGAAAGATGGCCAAAGGTAAATCAAGAGGACGCAAATCAAAAGCAATGTTAACATCAGAAAAAAGAAAAATCAAGGTAAACTACATTAAATAGGGGTAAGGATGGTTTCGATTAACCTTCCAACGCATCACGATAAGTTTGTTTCTTACTCTCCTTATCTCATCTATTTCATTCACTTCTCTAAACATATCTTCCTTGCTTAAATGCCTGTTGTGTATATCTTCTTTAAATTCCTGTAGAGACTGAATCAGCCTTTCTCTAAAAGTTCCGTCTGTTTTTTCCTCCTCCTCTGGCTTTTCCTCAGGCTTTGGCTCTTCCTCAAGCTTTGGTTCACTCTCATCTTCTGGTTTTCCTTCCATTTTTTGACAGGGTTTCATCTTGTCTGCCTCTCTTCCTTTCTTCCTTTCCCTCTTCCTTACTGTTTCTCCACTTATTCCTCTTTGAAAACAATTATTTCTAGGGAACAAGAAGGAGACGTTAAGTCAAAGGTTTGGTGAATGGAACAGTGCTCCGGACATAGGTCTCAGTATTTGCTTTTATTGATTCAGAGGTATCATCAAATATTTTCCATCTGGGAAACTCAATCAGCCATCGGATTCACTGAGCCTGCCGCTCTTACCTTCACTTTCCACCTCCTCACCTCTCTCTTGTCCCTCCCACCAGCCTTTTCCAAGGCCCTCCTCAACCATTTCTCCCGCACTAGGCATAACACAAGAGCTTCCTAGACAGAGTAGGCTGGGAGAAGGGGTTAAGGGGGAGGCGCAGTGGGGCCGACAACCCCAGTCCCTCCCTCGCCCACCTCCACCCTGGGGGTCTTTTTAATATTTCCCTCACCTACCTGTACTGATCCGGTCACTTTCTTCCTTGCCTTTTCTAGCCTTGCGTACTGCTATGAACAACAGACCTGCAGACCTGCGGACAAACGGGAAATGGGAGGGGGAGGGGAGAGGAGGAGTGGGATGGGGTGGGGCGAGCGCTTGGTGGGCCGACCAGCACCCCACACTTTTTTCTCCATTAAGGTTCTCGGCTTTGGTAACTTTCCCACCTTCTTCTTCCCCCATTTCTCCCTCTCTCCACAATGCCAGATAGCTTGAATTTTCCATCAGACAGGGAGTAGGAAAAGCAGATTATTTCCAAACTATCTTTAAGACAGAGGTGGGGGGCTGGAGGGAGGGGAGGTGTTAGGAAATTGGTCTGAGGTGGCGGAGGATGATTATTTTTAAACTATCCCAGGTGTCCTTGTCCTTTTCCCGAGACCCCCCCTAGTCCGTTTCCCAAGGGTTATCATTCCCGGCAGATCTGGAGGTGGGAAGTGGAGAGATGGACTAGACCAGGACTCCCTCAAGTATCTGCTCTTGGCCACCCCCACCCTAGAAATCCCTGGGCAGCAGCTATTTTGCCACCAACCTGCAAAATTCCAGCAAACTGACTCCTTCTCCTTCCCCTAGCCGCGGGCCCCGCCGTCTGCGCTGTTGAAGGAAGCTGGTACCCAGACGGGAATCAGGACCAGACTAGCAGGACTTCTGCACACGTCGACTCCTGGTCACGTGAGACCTACGTCACCAGTGAGCTCGGGTCCTCAATTTCCACTCCCACCAAAAGCGCGGCAGAAGTGGGCCGGCCCTCTGCCCCCTCCCCCCTTATTCATTTGGCCCTGTCCGTCTTTTTTGCCTATCCCAGAGGGAAAATTTTTATTTGCCTTTCTCCGATTACTAGAGAGGGGCTGCATCTTTTTCTGGAGCTAAACTTTCTTACTTCTTTCAAGAATTGTCTTTTCCTGCCTTCCGCTCCCAGGACTGAGAACTTCAACCTACATCCATCGCCCCTCCCCCAGCCTCCATTTCATCTGCAATCTGGTCCTTGCTTGTTGTGGAACAGGGTTGATTTGGCAGCAGGTTGTTAAAAAAAAAAAAAAACGAGCCTGGGACAAGAGTAAGATTTTTTTTTTATATAGTTTTAGATTTTATACTTAATACTTTTATGTATTTTGTATTTTTAAACAGTAACAAATTTCAACTGAGTAAATGTGAAGCTCTAATTGGCTTTATTCGACAATTCCCGCAGCATCCCATCCATCTAGCAGCTAGAAGGGTGTTCCCAGGGGCTGTGCAAAATGAAAGGTTAGGAGAGTGGGGCAAGGGAGCTATTAGCGAAATAAAAGAAAGGATTATTTTTATGTTAGAACACCTTTTGCGGGGGGATGGGGAGGAAGGGATCAGCAAGGGTTTTATCATACAGATTGCTTCTTCCTCTAGGGGATGGAGAGGGCCTACGTGACAGATTACTGTTGCTTGACCAGAAAATTCCAGACTGGTTGATTTAAGATTACATTTCTGGGAGAGGCTGAAACTGCAGTTAGGTCAGGTATTAAGTCTAGGTTTGGTATCACAGGCTTTAGCACCAGAGATTGGGTTTTGGGCCTGTGGTTTTCTGTTTAACGAACTTACATCTTTTTATAGTCGGAAAAGAAAAAAATAAAATTAGTTAAATGAGTTAGTAGGTGTACAGTCCTGAGAATAGTGCCTGGCATATGGTAAGTGCTTTAAAAATGCAAGCTCTTATTATATTAGGATTTCATTTGGGGAAAAGGATTCAAAATGAAACTAAGTAATGTTTGATGCCAGAGTATTGGTGGTGGTATTTGCCAGGAAGCTGTGCTGCCTGCAGCATCCTCAGTTGTCTGGTACACACTGTGAGCCAGTTTCCTCATCTGGGACAGGGGACTAATAACGAACCCCTCATAGAATTGACTGTTGGGAATTCTTTTTTTTTTTTTTAATGGAGTTACTGGGGATTGAACTGAAGACCTCATGCATGCTAAGCACACACTCTACCACTGAGCTATACCACCCTCCTCCCACCATTCTCCTGCTCCCCACCATATCTGTTGGGAATTCTGGATAACACTTGGTTCAAAGCACTCAGATCATATAAAGTTTTCAACAGACATTGGCTACCTTTCAACTTCCCCTCAGTCTTTGACAAAAGTCACAAATTTGCCAATAAAAACCACATAGTTCTCAGGGTTAAAATTTGAAAAATAACAGGAAGAGGCATAAACATTTATTTTTGTTTTGTATAAGTTTTGGTGCCCCTTTGTGAGGCAGAATAAAGAGCTCAATGGATTATGTGGAAAGGAAAAAAACTCTCACCCCATGTTGTTTTATTTCACTTGCTCTTCTATCACCGTGTTCTATCTTCTGGGAAGCATGTGTATCTGAGCACCAGAAAACCCAAGATATAATGATTTGGGTCTGCTGGACAGAACACTGGTGTGAAAGACAGGAGGTGGTGTTAGTCCCAGTGCCCGACCTAGAACTGACTCTGGGACACTTAGTAAGTTGCTCTCCCTGTCCTGGCTTTACCTCTAAAACAGGAGAGCTCGGGCCAGCTCTCAGGACCATAGAAAGAAGCATGTGATTAGTAAAACATTTGAATACATTGTCCTTAAAAAGGTTGAAGCATCCTGAATAGCAGTTGCTTTTCTCCAACTTAATGGAAAGGGTTCCAGAAATGCTTAGAAGGTCCTGAAAAGGGAGAGGTGCTCTGCTGCCATTATCTGATTGTATACTACCAACAACAACTGCAAGGAAGGTATTGTCATATCCATTTTATATATGAAAAAAAGCTAAACAGAGGGTTTAAGCACCATGCACAAAGACATTATCTCCTTAGATCTGAGCAGAAAAGTCCTCCACCCAAGGCCCCACTTTTAGAAGGGTCAGTGTTTGGTCCTCTGGATGCTCTCTCCTCAGGTACTGAGGGGTCAGTGAGGCAAGAAGATGTGCTGACTTGGAACTTTCACTTCCATCCTTCTGCACCACATTCTGGACTCCCAGGACCCTAGAACACCCTGCGCAAAGAACCTGGGACCCCAATCCAAGGCTTGTTCCTGCCTCTTCTCCAGGTCTATCCTCCTGAGAGTGAGCCACATCCCCTGTGGGATTACCCTAGGATTGGAATAGATGATCTAGCTGGAGAGGAAGGGCCCCTTTCACATGAGGCCATCTGGAGAAAGAGCTAAAGGAAAGGGTGGACTGCCAGGCCAACGGGAGCTCAGAGGAGGCAAACGCCAGTTAGCCTGATGTAATCAGAGGAAGCCTCATGGAAGTAAAAGACCTTGACTTGGGCTTCAGAAGGTGGGCAGGACCTAGATGGAGGGTGGGAAGGAAAGAGGAGACCAGTCTGACTGACACTAGGCCCTGTGTCTTCCTTACCATTACCTGGCCTGTCTCCTGTTGCCCTGGTGGGTCAAGTCCACTTGCTCCTCCTTACTGGTGTTTATGTCTATTGACGTGGCTATTGTCTGAAAGCAGGTTCAGGGCAAACACTTTTTGACATGCTCTGCGCTACCCCCAAGGACTTTCTCACTTGTTTCCAGGTTATGGAATGTGAATTGGTCAACCTTTCTGGATAGTACTTAGGCAACTGCAAAGTATTTAAAATATGCATTCCCTTTTGAGCTTGTAAATCCATTCTTGGGTATTCACCCTGAGAAAATATTTAACAGTAGTTACAATGATTTACGACCACACGGTTTATTTGTAGACCTGAATTCCTGGCATCAGTTCTTTCACTAGGACCTAAATATACAAAGAGAAGCCACAGGTGAAAAGCAGCAATGAAGGAAAGAGAATTGTTCTAGGAAATAGCAGATGTGCAGCCAAGCATGTACACATTGCACCTACAATTCACACATGTGTGCACACATTCTCTCATAAACCAACGATTCTCCCAGATGATTTTGCTACAGGTTAGAGAAAGTAAACTTTGTAATTCTGTTAAAACAATTCAAAGTGCACCAATGGTATGTACCATTTAGAAGTGGAAAATGACTGTTAGGATATTCAACACAATTCTTTATAATAGGAACAATTAAGAAGGAAATTAAATGTCTTACAATGAGGAACAAGTTAATTTAATTCTGTAACAACAATATCATAGAATTAAAGTAAGATCTGTTTTTTTATTTCTTTTGAAAAATTTTTTTTGGTGGGGGGAGGTAATTAGGTTTATTTATTTATTTATTCTTAAAGGAGCTACTGGGGATTGAGCCCAGGACCTTATGCATGCTAAGTGCTCTACCACTTGAGCTATACCTTCCCCCCTCAAAATGAGATCTACTGAGAACAGAAGTGAGAGTTAATTTTCCACCTATACAATTAGAAAAGATGAAAAATACTGATGATACTCAGAGTTGGTGAGGGTATGGAAAACAGGCATTCACATGCACTTTGAGAATGTAAAATAGTATACAAATGTGAACTAGACTTTTTGTGGTGATCATTTCACAGTATAGACAAATGTTGAATCACTGTTGTACACCTGAAACTAGTGCAATGGGTTATATGTCATATACACCTCAATTAAAAAATAAAATTACAAGCAAGATGCAAAAAAATAATAAAAAATAGAGTAAAATACTGCATTTCTGGAGGTCGCTTTGGCAGTATCAAACCTTAAAATATACATGCTTTTGAACACATCAATTTCTCTTCTAGTGATTTATCATACAGAAATACTCCCATGCTAAATATGGTCATTGTAGTAGTTGTGGTAATAGATTTTTTTTTTTAAAAAGAAAAAACTAAATATTCTTAAAAGGGGATTGGTTTAAGAAAGATTTGAGCATTGAATAATGCAATACTATGCAGTGATGAGAAAATACTAATGTGGAGTTATATTTACTCAGATGAAAAAATGTCCAACATATATTGTTAAGAAAGAAGGCAAATTGACAGTTAACACATGTGGTAGTACATTTTTGTCACAGCATACATATATTTATTTTTGTGTATTTAAAACATAGTATATAATGAAATTCTACCATAGCGTGATTAATACGATCTACAAAACTCATTCCTGTAAAATTCCGGGTTGTATTATTGAGAGATGGATGGAATTACTGATGTGAGCCTATTTGGTTAGCTCACTGCACAACCCAAATCCATTGGAGACTCAGCTGTGTTTCGATGCCACCTCATAACAGTTGTTTACTCAGCACCCGAGCTTAAACATCATCCATACGTTTTCCCCTCTCCCCATGCCCATCACCAAACATGTTATCTCCAGTGTCAAGTTATTGTAGCATCTGACTGTACTTCTCTATCCTATTAGAAATTTGAATGATTATATACTAAACTATTCCCATAGGTTGTATTTGAAATGAGTATTCAATATAAAGAGAACTTTTACTTTCTAAATGTTGCATTAATGTATTTAAAATTTATCTTTAATTAATAACATTCAGAAAAAATGATTGAACTAAAACTTTGAAAATATGCAGGAGAAATAAAATAGCTGACAAATAAAAGATATTCATATGTTTATTGAAATGAAAGTGTTTTTATAATATATTGGTAGATGAAAAAAGCAAGTTACAAATGGTAACCTGCAGAAGGTCCCATTAAAAATAATATATATGAGTAGATATTTATATTATACATCCAAATATTAAAAGTAGGTATGATTGGGTGTTTGGTGCATTTATGGTTGATTTACATATTCTTTTATATACTTCTTTATAGATTCTTCCATATTTTCTCAGTGGGTATGCATAACTTCTACAATAAAGAATAGTCTGCAAACTGTATGATCTTTTTTTATGACACATATTTCACATATATATTTCTCTGTAGCTGAGCAGGATTGATTCAAGGCCTCGACTTCCTGTTGGAGGTATGGGGTCCTTGTGGTTGAATACCTCACATTTGCTTCCCTTGCCCCGTTAGTGACTAGTATCCATTAAAACAAGGCTCTCCTCCCCATGCTCTGACAATGCCTCCTTCCAATCCAAGTTTGAGTCAATCTGTAGTACTAATCATACATGGGACAGGAGGTAATTCTTTCCAAATTTTAGCCAATGAGAGATCTTTTCTTCTAGGAAAATTTCTTGCTAGGAAAAGTAATATTGTTGGCAATAATATGATATTTTAAGCATATTATAAAATAGTTATCAATTCAACGCTATATATATATATATTTATATATATATATATATATATATAAATAAAACAAGAAAGGATTGTATTTCTGGCTTTGCTTGACAAATGACATTTATCTACAGTTCCTTGACGTTTTTTCAGTGAAAATGTTTTGCTTTTGCAAATAAAGGCAGTGATTACTATTTAAAAGCAGGTTATAAACACTGTGCAAATTATCCTAGTTATAATTAAAAATACATATAGAAGGAAAGAAAATCCTCAAAATCTACAATCAACTTCATTTATTTCATGACTCTCAAACATACATTTCATCCATTTGTTCATTCAACAGATACTAATTAGGCACTTTCTAGGTGTCGTCAACCTACATATATATGTGTCTTTCAGACCTTTCTTCTCAATTATCATTCCTGATTGGATGTGTTAGTGCTGTGGAGTTACATCTTAAGTGGGGGCTATATTCTAAAGTCAGCATATAAAGTGAAATCCCACCTAGTCAAATTTACCTCTGACATATTTAGATCTCTAGTTTACAGCATATTAACATAAGCTGTAATGTTAGTGGGGGAAAATCATATAAAAGTATTTAAACTTATAAGTACCTAGATGTTTTATGGGAGTTTGGGTTTCTAAAAATTTTCATGTCTATAATATTTTCAAAATTTTCTGCAGTTCACTTGAATTACATACACAGAACAATGAAATACACATTTTAAGATAACCCATTTTACTCACTGTTGTCACCCATATGTAATACAAATACATATATATGTGTATATATATATAGAGAGAGAGAGAGAGAGAGAGCACATACAGTCAGCATTCCATATCCATGGATTTCACATTGGCAGATTCACCCAACTGTGGACCAAAAATATTCAAAAAAACTAATTCCAGAAGTTTCTAAAAAACAAAACTTGACTTTTCTGAGGGTGTGCTGGCAACCATTTACATAAGGTCTACAGCATGTACATTGTATTAAGTATTGTAAGTAATCTAGAGATTATTTAAAGTATACAGGAGGATGTGTGAAAGGTTATATGAAAATGCTACACCATTTTATGTAAGGGACTTGAGCATCTGAAGATTTTGGTATCAGTGAGGGATCCTGGAACCAATCCCCCTGAGGATATGGAGGTGTTAGAGCAGGCAGATAGCTAGATATGAGCAGAGAAACGGGGCACAGACCAAATGGCAGGAATTGGGCAGAAAGGAGGGGCACAAGCCAAACACAGAAAACCATATGTCATGTGGGCACCAGGAGTCCCTGGGCAGAGAGGGAAAAGCAGGAAACTTTGGGATGATAAGGGGTCACACCTTTTGGGGTGATGAGTGGCTTGGCGACCAACAAAGAAAGATGAGAAAAGGCAGGAATTTCCAGTGTCTGATGTAACCTTTTGCTCATTATGCCCTCATTT
>NC_045732.1:66374066-66394971 GCF_009834535.1 Camelus ferus | reverse complement strand
TGAGCATGTTAATTGCAGGCAGCAATTCTTGTAGTGAGTAAAACATAGAAACAGTTTGAACGTTAATTAACAGGGGAATGGTTTGAATAACATAAGTTGTATTCATAGCATAGAAAGTTCATTCATTTGTATTTGCATTTACTGACCTTTGTAAAGTCCTATAAGACTTTCACCCTGAAATAAAGAGACACAAAATAAGTAAGTAACTTAAAGTCACATGAAGAAATAAACAACAATGATAACGGGAGCTGCGTAGCTAAATATAAAAGCAAGTAATTTTTCATATTTGGTTTATAACTCCTCTAAAGCAAGTAATTTTGCATATTTGGTTTAAAACTCCTCTTTTTTTCTAGATGACTTAGACAAAAGCATAGAACAATAATTTTAACATTATGTTAATATGTGCACTCACCATATACCCTGTTTCAGGTGAGCTGTGCAGAAGTAGTCTTATAATCAAAGAGCTTACTGGTTTATAATTCATGGTTAAGAGCTCCTGAAAGTCATAATGTAACATTATAATATTTAGTTCAAATGCAAAACACAATTATATAAATTTCTAGATGAATATCCATAAAGCTGGTAAGTGTTTAACTGTGGGAAGGAGATTGAAATTGAAAGTGTGGTTATAGCAGTATGTAAAGATGAACTAGGTAATTCATGATTTGTGACAATAGCGACATAAAGATATATAATGTATTTACTTAACAATATTTCTGGAGAAGCTTCAGTAGAAGAATCTCATTCTTTTTAACTGCTGTGTAGTTTTTTTGGTATGGATAAACCACAGTTTATTTGACCTTTCCCTTTTGATGACTTAGGCTATTTCCAATGTTTTGGCTCTTACAATATCACAATAAACATCCATCTCTGTATTCCTGTGCATTCATGTACATATATCTCTATAGTAATACAAAGGAGTGGAATTCTGGGTAATGTATGTCCATATTTTTACTGGTTTGTTTATTTTTTCTCTTCCATTTGTAAAATCTATTGGGGTATTAGAGATATTTCCCCATTATATGTCATGGTATTGCAAATATTTTCCTCCCATGCTGTCTATTTCTTGCCTTTGGATATTATATATTTTCCCTTTACAACATCTGGATTTTCTTTCTTGCTTAAAAAGATAATTACATCACAAGATTATATGATGTTTTTCTTACTCAATTTTCATTGCAGTATTTTATTTTTGTTTTTTCACATTTTCATCTTTAATCTACTTGGAATGTATTTTTGTGTATGTGGTGAGTAGGAATCTACATTCATTTTCTTCTGATAGGAAAGTCCATATATTTGATTCTTAGGTTAAAAAAGATCCTTGAAAATAGGTGAAATTTTTAAATAAAAATGCTTATAGCTAAATATTTGCTCACCATTATGATTATTTCCTTAGGACAAGTTCCAAGCAGTAGAATTTGGGCGCCATGGAGTATGCAAAATATAAAGCTTTTGGCACTTATTGTCAATAGAAGCAAAAAAAAATGAATATTGCAATTTACCCTCTCATTGAGTATGAGAGTGCCTACATTCTCAATAAAACTAAGTATTGTAAGTAAGGATTTTCCTATTTGATAGGTAATAACTTGCTTTTAGTTTATGTATTTTTCTTTGTCTTTTTGTCTTCTGCTAAGGCTGAACAATGCTTATTCTTCACATAGATTTACTTGGTGGCTACCCTGAATTTTCCGACTATGATAAGCACCATTTCAACTTTCAGGAGCGCTTAATTACGAATTGTAAACCATTAGGTTCTTTGATTATAAGGAGACTCCTTCTGCACTGCTCAGCTGAAACAGGGTTTATAGTGAGGGTTTTTGAAGCAATAACGGAGAGCATAATTTCATGGGAACTCCAAAATGGATATTCCAGAGCCATATGCATAAAGATTCTGACTCACTGTGTTTGTAAGAGTATGTGTGTGTAAGGAGAGATATTTGTCAGAAATCTGCATTTTTAATAAGCACTCCAAATGATTATATTGTAGGGACTTGAGTTTTTTTGGGAGACAATTATACAATGTTATTGTAGTCTTTTTAGACTGAGTTTGAGGAATAATCCCTTTTCTGTTGGGTTCCTTTTGAAAATGTAAGTTATAGTTTCTAGAGAAATAGATTATTTCCAATTTTATGCAATCAGAAATAAAACTGGGCCAAGAACACCAGAATTCCAATTAAGTAAACAATTATTAAGGATAGCAGTAATCAAAGAAATATGAAATAATAAAATATAGTGAAATATAATAGCCTTTACTTTGAAATGCAACATGCAAAAAGGCCAGTTAGGAAATAATGCTTAAGTGTATATATATAGATATTTATATATGTATGTGTATATATATTTAATATATAAGTGTGTGTATATATACTAAATATATGTAATACATATATGTGCATATATTCACTAAAAGGTATATATATATTTTTATAAATACGTATATACTTATATGTAATATGTGTTACGTATATATTATATATATATTAGTTTCACAAAGAATTCGTACATATGTTTCAGGATTGGAAGGGATAGAGAGAAGGGGATTGTTCTCCTAAATCTATTTCCTGAATCATTTTGTGCAATGTACGCATGTCCCTTGAGTCTTCTGAACCAGTAGGCAGGCCTTCCAGGAGCCTTCAGGGAGAGATTATCTCACAAGAGAAAGAACACAAAACCTCAGTTCTTAGACTTAGAGCAGCAACTCTGACTATAGCACGACATTCTTCTCTCAAACTTGTACCCTGGTCCATCTTCCAAAACGGACTCATCATGTCTGATTCCTGTGGTGGTGTCCTGTGACTGAAAACGGAAGGGGCTGTTTTACCAAGAACTCTGCAGCACGCTGTGGCCCAAGCAATTCTAAGACAGTTCCCACCTGTGTTAAGTGCCACTATAAAACAGAGAGAGGCTTTAGAAGACAGATTAAGGGTTCATCCCACTGGGGATTCCAGGAAACTCAGTGGGGACTGGCACTCGAGGACTCCAGCGCACCAGCAGCAGTGGGGACCGGCAGAGAGCAAAGGACCCAGCAGAAGAGGCAGCAATGCCCAGCAGGCTTGGCAGGACCCAGGGGGTGGGCTCAACAGCAGAGGCCTGGCTTGGAAGCCCCCACCTCCCTGCCTATTGGCCTTGTTCCTGAGCACTGGTAGAGTGATGCCAGGGCCCTCGCCCAAGTAGCTGATGTTCTGCAGTGGGTCAGGGTTCTGTATGCCTAGGGGGGAACGACAGCCCACCCAGCACAACTCAGAGTCAACACACTTCTTCCCCACAGCAGCCCTGAAGGCAAATGTCTTCCCCATGAAAAGGTCAGTCTTAAGCAAGTGTATCTGTAATAATTGTCAGTTTTATTCCTCTGGCTAAGATATCCAGAAGTAATTTGAAGTTTACATTTCTTTTTTATAGTTCTGTTATTAAGAGTTTATCAAGTGTTTCACTGCCCTGCAAAGGTGATTGACAAGTTCTTTTATTAGGTCTGTTTATTTTAGTTTTTTGGTGACACAAGTAATACACACACATATATATATAAAATTCTTTTTTTGGAAATTGAGAAGATGCAGATAGACAAAAAAAGAAATAAAATACAGATCACGCAGAGATTCACTATTAATCTTTTGGTGTACAATAATTCAGACTTTTTTGCATTATGACATATATAAATGTACACATAAGGTACATAGATAGATAGACAGGTATATCTATCTATATATAGCATTTGCAACGTATTGTTTTTACTTTACAATATACAATGAGCATCTTCCCATGCAAACGAAATGAAACAACACTATTAAAGAGTGAGAGTGGGTCAAAAGATGAAATGTTGGTAACAAGAGTCATATGTAAATCAAAGGAACACTGAAGGATTGTAGCAAAATCATAGCAAATATTTAGCAAGAAAACGCAGACAGAAAGAACCAATGCTGGCAATATTAATAACAAAATAGTTGAATTCAGGGGGAAAAGGCATTAAATGGGATAAGGACGGTCCCGAGAATGCCTGTGGTTAGAATGCAAAGCCCTAAATTTCTTTCTCAGACCCCTTATCTCTTCCAAACACCTTTCCATCTCATCTCCCTCTCCTGTCATTTCTTCATCCCTAAAATGCCTATAGTCTATGTCCTCTTTAAATTCCTCGAGAGACTGAAGCAGCCTTTGCCTAAAATTCCCTTCTGTTTGTTGGCGTTCAAATTCTCCATAGGGGTGTGCTTCCTCCCTCTTTGGCACGCGGCGCTTGGGCTTTCCTTCATTTTCTTTGCAGGATTTTTGCATGATATTGCTGTTTCCTGCTTAAGTTCAGGGAGAAAATATAGAGTAAGATTGCTTCGTTTCTTTTGATTCAAGATTGTCAGTTTCTCTTGGAAGCTCCATACTCGCCTGGTCTCCCACCCCTGCCACACTGGTCCAGCCCTCAGAAGTTGGAGATGCCGCCCCTTCCCCCCCCTCCACCGTTTCTCCACCTCCTCTCCCCTCCCTCTGCCACCCACCGTTTCTCCAGCAGACGAGGCTAATGGCCTCTCCGATGGGCGGGAGAAGGGGCGCAGACAAGGAGTTGAGCAGTGAGGCCGCAAATTTTACTCATCTAGGGCCCTTCCCAACTCCCACACTCAGAAGCCAGGGTCTAAGTGCCTGCCTCACACTGACCTGAGACGGTTCGGAAGAGTTTCCTCCTCTTCTTGCCTGGAGATGTCTGTGAACACAGACCCTCGGACCTGCAGACAGAAAGGAAGGGGGCGGGGAAGAGGGAGGTCTCTGTGGATCCACCAGCCCCGAAGACAAGACACACGTTATAATCTTGAATCCAGGATCCTCGTCACCGTTGTCGCCCCAGATTTCCAACCTCCCGGTTCACCTCCTGGTCCTATCCCTTCCTACTAGGTGTCTGCTCCCACCCCCCACCCCCTCACCCTCAGGCCTAGTCTTTGCCAGGGCCACAGTCCCTCCCCCCCCCCCCGCCCCGCCCACCGCATCCCTCGCAGGCTAACACTGAATGAGAAGAACTAAAAATTATCTCTAAATTTCTCTGTCTCCACCTCAGGATTCCAGCGGTTCTCCACACACCAGCCCACACTTCATTTCCTCCAACGGAATCGAGAAAAAGAGGAGAAGGATAAAGGGAACTCTTGCCAGTCTGAGAGAACCTGATTATTTCTAAACTATCACTAAATCTCTGGGTGTCTCTCACGAGACTTCCACCTACTCCAGCCCCACCCTCCTTCAAAAAATACAATTATCTCCGAGAGTTTGCAGGGGTTTGGGGAAAGCAAGCCTGGACCTATTCCAGTCACTAGCTTCAGCCACTACCACCCCAGGGGTCCCAGCGGTTCCCTCACACCAACCTGCTGGGATTTTAAAGAATTTACGTCCTCCTTTTGGTCACAAGCACGAACGCCTGCAGGGCAGTAAGGAGCTGGTACCCAGAGGAGAAAGAAGCCCGGGAATATAAGGACTTCACGTCAGCTCCTGATCACGTGAGGATTATGTCATCCTCCAACTCTGGTCCCCACTTTCCCCTCCCACCAGCTGTGCTGCAGGAGTGGAATGGCTTTCCATCTTCCCACCCCCACCCCCCGCCCCGTACCAGGCCCTGTCACTCATGTCCATCATTGCTAATTCCAGAGGTCAAAAGTGGCCCCTTCTCCCTGTGGTTGGAATTTGCCTCTCTCTGATTGCCAGAGAAGGGTTGTGTCTTCCCATAGTCATATTAACAATTGTTACTTTTTTAGTTGTTGTGTTAGAGAGGCTTATTCATCCTCTTCTAAGCTGCAAGAACAGAAAGGTAAAATATGAAAATGAATATACATATGTATATGCATGACTGGGACATGGTGCTGTACACCAGAGATTGACACATTGTAATTGACTGCACTTCAATTAAAAAAATACTAAAACTAAAAACAAAACAAAAAGAGCAGAAAGCTGCAGTCTTCCCTCCACCCACCTTCTCCCCAGTCACTACTAGCTATCATTTTCCTTGCACTTCAGTTCTTACAACCAAATTGGCGGGGGGTGGGGGGGGAGTTAAATTTAAAAAGGGAGTAATGATTGAGATTGTGTTTTTTATTTTTCTTCTGATAATTTCCTGTTCTTTCCCATTTTTTCCATAAACATATTATATTCTTTTAATAATCAGAAATAGGATAATGATATGTACATTTGGAAAAAAGATTCAAGATAGGAGGAGAAAAAGACCCAGCCACCTGTTTCTGTTGCTGAGTCATAAAATAAATATAGACCCTCCAGGCAGACACATTTTTGGAAGTTTAAAATGTACAGGGCAACTGGGGCTACCCCTTTTGAGGTGCTCCTGGGATGTGAGGTTCTTTCATTAGGTGAGCCACTGAGTCCATAATCCTACAGCACCTTGCTCTTAGATTTTTAGATCTCAAAAGTCAATCATAAAATGTAACTAGTTCGATCTCAGTATCATGCTCTTTTATTTCCTTCAATACTCTGTTTTGATCCCATTTTTCCTCAACACTCTTATTCAGAATCAAATAGTTTTTCATTTCTCCCAGACATCACCATCCTATTTATGTTTCCTTAGACTTTATTCAGCCACACTGGGGAATTAGAAGCACTACCAGAAATGGGTCTCATTTAGTTACTTATCACACAACATTTTTGTTGCTGAGGCTTTTGGTCCTAATCTAAGTGCATTTGTTGTCGACTGGTTAGCTTGAAATATATGCAACAAAAAGAGGGATATGTTCTTAAAACTTGTTTTTGGGAAGACAATGTCTTATTATAAAGACAAACTTGCCACTAACCAGTTTGATGTAAATGGTTCCAGAAAAGACTTAAGAGGAGAAAGAGAAGAGATCTTAAAAAGAGTGGGACTAGGGGCGGAGGGGATGGCTCAGTGATAGACTGTGTGCATCATGAGGTCCTGGGTTCAACCCCCAATACCTCCATTAAAATAATAATAATAAATAAACTTAATTGCCCCCCAAAAATAATTTAAAAAGTGAGACATTGTTATCACAGTTATTAAGGAATGGTTAGTTGTGATACAGGCAAAAGGTTTGTTGGTGGGGTGGAGAGTTCCTGAATTCTCTATGAACAGCTTTGCATGCAGAGAATTAGACTTATGTTGCTGGATGTCTTTATTTTTTCAATATGAAAGTAGTCATTGTTTATTAACTGACAAGATTACAAAAATATTGGTAGATACCCTAGTTCATCCTTTGAATAAGCCTGTTTTTCTGGCCTTCCCTGTTGCCAGCATCTCCACCTTCTATAAGATTGGTGGTCTTTTTCTTCATTTTCTTCCTAACTGACAAATACCAAGTGCTCCAGCAGGTGGGGTCTCAGTAATTACCTCCAAAGGATCTCAGGAATCCTTCCAATTCCCACTCTGGCTTCACTGCCACTCCCGTAATGCAAGCGGCCATAAACTCCAGGACGACTATGACATTTCCTGGCCCCTTTGCCTTACATCTTGCCACCTTCCAATAGAATGATGATTCTAAACAACAGATATGATCATGTCACTGCCCTGCCTTATTGTACTTCATCCTACAACAATTCTGTTACATACAGACATCTTTAGTTTACCTAAACATTTCACAAAATAAGGAATCTCCACTTATAAGTAAAAGCTGGCAATAAAACACATGCAAATGTAAGCAAAGTAAGATATTGAGTTAGATATAATTTGTCTCCCTGGTATTGGCTGCAGGGACTCATAGGTGAGGACAAAGAGGCATTATGGATCATGAAAAAAAAAAAACCTCCAATAATTGGGACCTTCATAAGAGCTGACCAAAAGCCATGTAAACCAGCATAGCTACAGCAATCATCCCAGTTTCCCTTCCCCCAAATCAGTATAAGGAGACGGGTAATGGTAAGAAGTAAAGAATTATAGGAACCATTGACTCTGTGGGGACTTCAGCGTTGTTTATCATGACAACAATTACAACAACAACAGTACCTAACACTTATATAATTCTTCTCATTTACCAGACACTCTTCTAAGCACTTTTCATATACTAACTGAATTATTACTCATTACAACTCACAATACTAATATTAAGAAACTATGGAGTACAGGGATTAAGTAGCTTGCCCCAAATCACACAGTAAATAGTGGAGATATAATTTTAACCAAGATATTCTGACTCCAGGGTTGGCACATGGTGAAAGTCAATTCGATCTCTTTCTCATGGATAAAAGGAAGAGCGTAGTTCCTTCCTCTTTTCAACCAAGTGGAGGTGGAGGCTATAAGAGAATTACATACAGAGAGAGGTCTGCAAGAAGGGAGTACTGGTGTTCAGTTCCTAGTTAGATTGCTGCTTATCCTGTTGATCCATAAGACACAGCAAGGTGAAGATAGAAACACAGTATATTCCACCTTTGCTATGGCAAGGATGAGTGAAGTTTCCTGTGAGTTAGGTGCACACCAGGCTGAGTTGCTGGTTCCTTTTCCAACATGACTTCACACAAAGAGAGGGGACTCTATAAGTAAATTGGCCTAGAATTGTACAAAATATACTTTAAATAAACCAAATTATAGAAATGATGGGCAAATTGAGATCAGGGATATCCTCCTACCTTGAAGAACTAGATAACTGGACAAATATATTAAACAACTACAAATGTTTTCAGACTCTGGACAATTGGTGACACAAGGATGTGATCCCTGAGAGAAGAGAAGCAATCAAGGTGAGCCCTATGACTGCTTTGGATTTTTTTTAATTGAAGTATAGTCAGTTTACAATGTTGTGTCAATTTCTGGTGTACAGCATAATGTTTCAGTCATACATGTACATACATATGCTTTGGATTTTGACTAAAGTCATCCTATGAATGGTGGCATAGAGAGGAGGGGCAAGTTTGCCTTCCTGAGTTGACAAGACAGAGACTGGAGTTCTGGGTGGTAGAGGTGGCTGAAGTTTGTGAGGAAGAATACTAGAGATGAGGGATCAGTGTAGAAAAACATTCTCCCAAAATCTTTAAAAAGTTTCCCTTGAGCCTGTTGTTGTATATTAAGCTGCACATACATAAAGTGAAACTTCATGAAGCAGGGCAAAGAGTGACAAGTGAGTTACAAGCCACATACAAAATCATACACATATAGTATGATTACACTTATATTAAATATACATATAGGCAAATCCATAGAGACATGAAGCAAATTAATGATTTCCAAGGGCTAAAAGAGGGGAGAATTGGGAGTGAGTGCTTAAGGGGATTGGGGTTCCCTTTTGGGTTGATGAAAATATTCTGAAGCTAAATAGCTATAGTTGATAACTGTACAACACTGTAATTGTACTAAAAGACACTGAGTTCTACAATCAAAACTGGGTTAGAGGTGTGGCCAAGACAGCAGAGTAGGAAGACCTGAGCTTACCTCCTCCCACCAAAATTACAACTGTTCACAGAGCAGCCATCTACGATAACAACCTAAAGACTAGCAGAAAAGATTTTTTACAACTAAAGATTTAAAGAAGGAACCACAATGAGATAGGTAGGCAGGGCTGAGACATAATAAAGACCCACAGTCTTGGGTAAGTGACCCACGAACGGGAAGATAATCACAATTGCAGAGGTTGTCCCCAAGAAGTGAGAGGTCTAAGCCTCACATCAGGCTCCCCAGTCTGGAGGTCCTGTACCAGGAAGGCAAGACCCCAGAAAGTCTGCTTTGAAAGGCAGTAGGGCTTGCGTATGGGGAAGTTGGAGGGCTGTAGGAAACAGAAACCCTGCTCTTAAAGTGAGCACACAAAATGTGACGTGCTCCAAGTCCTAGTGCAGAAGCAGTAATTTGAACGGTTCCAGAGTCAGACCTACTTGCTGATCTTGGAGAGCCTCCCAGAGAGGCAGGAGGCAACTGGGACCCACTCTGGGGCCATCGATTCTGGCAGCAGCCATTTTGGGGAGCTTCTTCTACCACAAGGACGCTGGTGCTAGCAAGCATCATTTATTGGAATCCTCCATCTAGCCTATTAGCAACAGAGGTCTACCCACCCACCAGCAGACTGGCACCAGCCTTGGGCCCCCCAGCTCCACAGCCAGCCACCTCAAGACCCAGCCCTGCCCATGAGCAGGTTTGCAGTCACAACACGAGGCAGGGCCTAGCAGCCAACTGAGCTGGGAGCCAACCCCATCTACCAATGTACCCAGAGTGGTCTGCCCCATCACAATAGAAGAGCCCACATCACCCACATAGCGGGCACCTCTGGAGCATACAGTTCTGTTGACCAGAAGGGAGTATGGTACTGGACCCAATAGGACATCTCCTACATAAGGCTACTTCATCAAAATGAGGAAATGTAACCAACCTGCTTAATAGATAGAAATGAACACAGAGAATCAGGCAAAATGAGGAGATAGAGGAATATATTCCAAAAGGAAGAATAAGGCAAAACCCCAGAAAAAGAACTAAGCAAAGTGGAGATAAACAATCTACTTGATAAAGAGTTCAAGGAGATGGTCATAAAGCTACTCACTGAACTCAGAAGAATAGTGGATGTGCACAGTGAGAACTTCAACAAACAACTGGAAAATATAAAGAACCAAACAGAACTGAAGAATACAATAACTGAAATACAAAATGCAGTATAAAGAATCAACAGAAGACTAGATGATACACAGGAATGGATCAGGAAACTGGAAGATGGAGTAGTAGAAATCACCCATGCTGAATAGAAAAAAGAATTTTTAAACAATGAGGATAGTTTAAGAGGCCTCTGGGACAATATCAAGTGCACTAACATTCACATTAAAGGGGTTCCATAAGGAGAAGAGAGAAGGAAAAAGACAGAGAACTTATTTGAAAAAAATAATGGCTGCAAACTTTCTTAACTTGAGGACGGAAATAGACATCCAGGTCCAGGAAGCATAGAGAGTCCCACCCAAGGTGAACCGAAAGAGGTCCAGATCAACACACATTATAATCAAACTGGCAAAATTAAAGACAGAATGAAAGGAATGAAATTCTGGCATACTACAACATAAATGAACCTTGAAGATGTTATGTTAAGTGAAATAAGCCAGGTACAAAAGGACAGATATTGTATGTTTCCATTTTCATGAGGTACCTAGAATAAGCAAATTTTTAGACATAGAAAGCAGAATAGTGGTTGGCAGAGACTGTGGGAGGGTAGGGAGGAATGGGAAGTTATTGTTTAATTGGTACAGAGTTTCAGTGTGGGAAGATGAAAAAGTTCTGAAGATGGATGGTGGTGATGGTTGCACAACTATGTACTTAATGCCATGAACTATACATTTAAAATGATTAAAGTGGTAAATTTTTTGTTATGTGTGTATTTTTATCATAATTAAAATATATATTTAAAAAATGAATCAGCAATCTTTGAATTAAAAGATATCTAAGAGACATATCAAGGATAATGTGTGTGTGTTATTGGATCTTCATTTAAACAAATGTAAATTTAAAAAAATGATATTTATTGGGCAAATGAAAACTTGAACATTGAACAGATATTTAATATTAAAAAGTTACTTTAGGTGTAGTAATATTGTGATTAAGTTTTAAAAGTTCTTATCTTTTAGAGACACATACTGAAATATTAACAGATGAAATTATATGTTGTCTGGAATTTGCTTCAAAATAATACAATAGGAAAAGAGAGGGTGGGAATAGAAAACAGACTGACCATGAACTGAAAATTATCATAGCTTAGTGGTGGGTACATGAGGTTGCATCATATTTTTCCAAATAACTTTTGAATATATTTGGAATATTCCATAAATTAAAAGTTTTTTTTTAATACTATGACAAAATTTAAAAATCTAGCCCTGTGTGCTTTGAATGATTAGGGCTGGGTCTCAGAGGAGGACACTACACTGGTGAAAGATATACTCTCTCTGAGTAGGCCAAATACCCCTTCACATGAGGCCATTTGGAGAAAGCTAAAGGAAAGGGTGAACTATCAGGCCAATAGGAGCTAGGAGATAGCAATGGCCAGGTTGGCTTGAAATAGAGAAAGCCTCGAGGAGAAAAAAGATCTTGACCTGAGCTTCAGAACATCGGCAGGACCTACGAGTAGCGTGGGGAACAGAGGAGACCCATCTGACTGGACGCAGACCCAGTATACTTACTGCTGATTACTCTGGCCTGTCTTATGCTGTTTTGTGAGTAAAAGCACACTTAGTTCTCCTTTAGACGTGCTTAAGTCTCCTGATGGTGTCTATGATCTCAAAGCAGGTTCAATGCAAGCTCTTTATGACACAAAGTCAGAAAGTCTGTGCTCCAAATTCCCCCAAGGGTTTTCTCATTTATTTCTAGGTAATAGAATCTGAATTTCTCAACCTTTCTGTGTAGAATTCAGGCATTTGCAATTAAAACACGGGTGCCCCTTGAGCCCACAAATTCATTCCTAAGTATCCATCCTAAGCAAATAATCATGATGTTCACAAAATTTTAACTATGACAAAGTTATAGTAAATATGGATGATCAAGGTCTCCACCACACTGATATTCACCCAGTTAATTTTTCTTAGACATGAAGAAAACTTTGTTTTGCACTAAATGGAGTTGAGTGTGGATGCAGTATCCCAGATGATTAACTTTACTAAAGTTTGGCTTATGATTGTTAACTTTATTGCCATCACTCCTTTTACCCAAGACTGCTAATTGTCCCCAGTGACAATTTTCCCCATCTTCCTCTAAGTAACAGAATTTCCTTTCCCAATGTTTTAGAAGAACTCTTGATCGCTCAGCTAGAAATTAACATTCCCTAGCCTCCCTTGTATCCAAATACAGTATGGTTTTTGTTAGTTCTTCGTAATGGAATATGAGCAGATGTAGAGCATCCAACTTCTGTATCACTTTTTAAAAGAGAATCGTTTGCCTACTACTTTCTCTTTCCTTCTTCCTGTATTCTAGAACTCAGATGAAGTATATAGGCAACATCTAGCAGATGGCAGAGCAACAGAATAAAAGGCACCTGACCTCATACAGCAGACGAATTTATCTGCCCAAAAGTCCCCTTCTATCTCTGGACTATTTTATATGACAGAAATACACTTCTCTCTTGTTTGAACCATTATATTTTGGGGGTTCTCTATATTACAGTGGCTTATCCTGTATCTTAAATAAACTTATGAAGGAAGTAATAGATTTTCCATGTGGAAAGGAAGGATTTTTTCCATATCACTTTTTTCTGACATGGAAAAATGAGGTTAAAATGAATTCATGGGGTGGCGAGTATAGCTCAGTGGTAGAGTGAATGCTTAGCATGCCCAGTTCCTGGCTGGGTTCAATCACCAGTACCTCCATAAAAAAAAAAAAAGAATTCATGATATATTTGTGCATATATTCCCTAGTTTGTTATTTGCTATTTTTGTTTCTAGTAGTTTTTGGTTTTAATACTTATCATATAAGAATATTCAGAAATAAGGATTGATTATATTTTATTTATTACATTCTTTGTTTATATGTATATATATATGCATATAGATGTATATTAGAATCCCGTTGAGTATACTGTTTCTAGTTTACTTTTATGTTGTATAACATGTAATATGAAAAGTTTTCTTTATCATTAGATACACTTTCACAGTATATTTTTATTGTTTAACAGAAGCCAATTATGTGGATAGACAATTTGTTTAAGTCAAATAATATATACTTGCATATTTTGTTTTTTGTATCGTTTTGTTCTATTTGTTTCACTACAGTGAACATTTTTATGCATAAATACTTCCACACACTTATGAATTTTTTCTGTAGAATAGAATATAAAAAAATTAATTGACTACATCAAATACTATGAATTTTTCTTTTAATAATTATTGTCAAATAGCTCTCCAGAAAGAATGTGCCAAATTACATACCCTCAATAGTGTGAGAATTTTTTTTAAGTTTAACAATTTACTATATGGAGAATGATGTAAGTTTGTTTTACATTTGGGGAATTTTTTAAATAGAGTAATATATATGTGTGTATATATATATATATATACACACACACACACATATATAAAAGTGCCCAAATCATAAATATGTAGTTCAGTTAAGTTCTACAAACTAAAGCCATTTAACAAACACTCAAAACAAAATGAAACAAAAAATCCAGAACATTACCAACACTGTAGAAACTTCACCCAAGGCTGCCACTACCCTGAATTCTAACATCATAGATAGTTCTGGCTATGTTTAAATTCATATAAACTCATACACATTACTCTTTTCACTCTGGCTTCTTTATCTCAATACTATCTTTGTGAGATCCATTCATACTATGTGTAGTTGTAATTTGTACATATTACTGCTGAATAAAATTCTACTGTGTAAATATGAAACTAACTCATACATTTTCCTGATGAAGAACATTTAGGTATTTGCTAATTTTTGGCAACTTAAAAAGTGCTATTATGAACATATGTGTAAATGGTGATTGGTAAACCAATGCACACATTTTTATTATGGGTATATCTAGAGTGAGAGTGCTGGGTCATAGGGTGTACATGTATTTACCTTTATACATTCTGTCAAGTTTAGACATTCTGTGGTACTACCACAGTTTTCTAAAGTGGTAGTACCAGTTCTGTTTGTACTCATGAAACACTTGATGTTTTTCGTCTTTATTATTTTAGACATTCTGGGTAGCGTTTAGTGGTATCAGTTTTAGTTTTAATTTGCATTTCTCTGCAAACTAATGAAGTTGAGCATATTTTCACAAACTTATTAGATACTTGGATATTCTGTTTTTTGAACTACTAATTTAAGGTGTTTGCCCATTTTTCTGTTGGAATGTCTGTCTTTTTCTTATTCATTTATACATTATACATACAAATCATTTCTCACATATATGTGTTCCAAAAATCTTCTACTAGTTTGTGGCTTGGTTCCTTATTCTTTTAACAGTGTCTTTGGTGAGCAGGAGGTTCTGATGTTAATACAGTGCAATTTATAATCTCTTTTATCCTTTGTAATTAGTCTTTTTTGTATCCTCTTTAAGAACACTGCCTTCTCCCAAGTCATGAAGATGATTTCCTGTGTATTTTGCATTAAAATGACATTTTTACCTTTTCCATTTAGAGTCCCATTGGGAGTTTATTTTTGTGTTATTTTTGTGTATTACTTAAGGTGGAGTTAACAGATATTTTCGTGGATATTTAACTGATCTGCTATGATTAAAAAAAAAAAACCTTTCTCCTCTTCATTGCACTGTCATCTTTGTCAATCAAGTGACGATATGTATGTTTCACAGTTCCGTGTGTGTGTAGATATGCATATGTGTTAATATTTGACACAATGTCATATTATTTATTCACTATAGCATTGTATTAAGTTTGGTATCTAGTACGAAGTGTTAAAGCACTCTTCTTGAAGGTTGTCTTGGCTATATTTGACTCTTTCTTTGCATTTTTGTATACATAATTGGAATCTGCTGGTCAACAAAAAAAAACCTGCTGAGATTTTTATATGGATTCCTTTGAACTTAGATCGATTTGTGAATAATTGACTTTAAAGTATTGAGTCTTCCAATACATATTTCTACACTTATTTAGATCCTTAATGTTTCTAAAAATTATTTTATAATTTTCAATGTAGAGGTCTTACAAGTATTTAATTAGATGTATTCCTAGATATTTGATTTTTTAATCACCTTTATTGGGGTATAATTTAGATACAATATGATATACACATTTTAACTATACAATTCAATGATTTCAACAAATTTATTTGCCAGTGAAGTCACCACTCCATCGAGAGAGAACATTTCCCTCAGCTGAGAAAGTTCTGTTATGCCCTTCTACAGTCAGAAAAATCATAACCTTCAAGTCAGGCAAACAATGATCCTTTTAAATTTATATCAATGTAATTTAGTTTTGCCTTTTCTAGAACTTTATATAAGTGGAATCATGCAGAATGAACTCTTTTGTGTCTGATAGCTTTTCCTGAGTATAGTATTTTTTGAAGTGCATCCCTGTTACTGCTTGTGCCAGTAGTTTGTTCCTTCTTACTGCTTAGTAGTATTCTAATGCATAAACACATCACAATCTGTTTGTCTATTGATTTCTTGATGGACATTTGAATTGTATCCACTTTGGAGCTATCATTAATGAAACTGCTGTGAACATTCCCATGCAAATATTTTTGAGGAAATACGTTTTAAATTCTGTTAGGGATAATTCTTAAGAGTGGAATTTATGGAATATTTAACTTTTCAAGAAAATGTCAAGAAGTCTTTCAAGGTGGTTGAACTTCTGACCAGCAATGAATGAGAGTTCCAGTTGTTCCATGTCCTCAAAAATACTTTGGATTGTCAGATTTTTTAATTTTAGCTATTGGGATGGGTGTACAGTGATATTCATACTGAGTTTTTTTTTTTTTACATTTTTCTGACAATTAATGAGATTGAGCATCATTCCATGGGCTCATTGGTAATTTGTATATGTACTTTTGTGAAACTCTTATTCAAATCTTTGATCATTTTTAAATTGCAGTTTGCCTTCTTATTTTGAAATTTAAGAGCTCTTTATATATTGTTTGGATACAAACACTTTGTTACACATTTTATAAGTATTTTCTCCCAGCTTCTTGCTTTCTTTTCTTAACCATATCTTTCAAAGAGCAGAAGTTTTTAATTTTGATAAATCCAATGTCTATATACACTCCACAGCTACACTACCTTGTACACTACATTGTAAGTCTGGAAATTAGATAATGCAATTCTCCAGATTTGTGGTTTTCTTTTCAAAATACTTTGTCTATTGTAGGTTCTTTGCATTTCCATAAAAGTTTGGAGGTAAGTTTGTCAATTTATACAGACATCTGCTGTCCTTTTGATTTTGACTGCACTGAGTTTATAGATCAATTTGGAGAGAATTAATATCTTGACAGTACTGAATTTCTTGATCTAGAATAATGGTTTATTTTCACATTTATTTTGATCTTCAGTGCTTTCAGCAGTTTTGTAGTTTCAGTGTGTAAGTTTTCTATGTTTCCTTACATTTATTCCTAAATATTTCATGTTTTTGGAAGCTATCATACATTTCATACACACACACACACACATACACACACACACACGCACACAATTTCGATTTCCAATTTTTCATTGCTAGCCTACAGGAACAGAATTTAGTTTTTGTGTATCTATCTACAACTACAACTGTACTAAATTAAATTTTTAGTCCTGTAGTAGGTTTATTGTTAGCTCCCTTAAAATTCTATAAATACATGACCATGCGACTTGCAAATAAAGACATGGTTATTTCCTTTTGAACCAGAAATTTGTGAAGGCATTTCTGTTGTTCTAGTTTTTAAAAACAAACAAGACTCTATGGCACTACACATTTACTGGCTCACCTCATGTAAGGGCCTCATATATCTAGGGGCCCCTCACAAGAGGAGCCATCAGCTGCCCTGTCCTTTTCCAAATTCTAAAAACGTAGCTGCCTGTAGTCTATATTTATATAATGACTTAGCAAGAGAGACAGGTGGTTGGGTTTTTTTTCTCCCAACTTTATTCCTGTTTTGCTAATAAAAATAATTATTTATTTCCTTTTTTTAAAAAAAGTACATTGACTGTTTTAGTTTAAAATAAAAGGAATAAAACAGAGAGACATTAAGAATTTTTTTAAATCCACCCTCCCGGGCTCTTCCGGACACGTTTCTTCTATGCATTTTAGTGGAGGGAAAATGGAGAGCATTGGTAGCAGAAAGGACAGCAGGTGGAAGGAGGCGGATCCTGGGCGCAGAGGAGGGGAAAGACAAGTCCCCAGAGAAGTGGGAACGGCTAACGGCCCTCCGAGAAGATACTGCCTTTCCGTGGCAGGCAGAGAAAAGCCCGGGAACCCACGAGGGCTGCCGGTGCCCTGAGAAGGGACCCGGGGGCCGGGGAGGTAGGGGGGGCGAGTGGGGGCGGGCGGGGGCGGGGCAGGCGGGGGCGTGGCCGCTCGCGGTGACGAAGGCCCCACGTGACTGGCCGGCGCCGACTCGCACGCCCCTCGCCTCAGAGTTGACCGTCACTCGCTGTCTGTTGGTCCCTGTTCCCGGTGGCCCTGAGGGAGTGCGGGCCGGGGGCGGCCCCCAAGAGTAGGAGGCGGAGAGGCAGCAGGTAAGGGACCTGGAGGGGGTCCCCGGGAAGGGTCTCCGGAGGTGGCGCGGGCGAACGGACGCGGCTCGCGGACCGTCCCCCGAGGTCCGGCTGCCCCGGGGCGGAGACCGCAGCCCCCACGGCCCCGGCGGCCTGGCGTTCGGCCGCAGAAAGCCGTAGGCCTGCCCGGGGGTGGGGGCGGGCTGGACGGCCCTGCGGCGACGACCCCTCGCGAACACCTGCCTCCCGCTGCACCGCGAGCCTTTCCGACACCCCCGCCCCGCCCCCGTTCTTCTCGGTGGGGAAAATGGTGGTCGGAGTCGGGGTTGGGGGTGGCCGAGGGTGGGGGCGCGGGCGGCCCGGGTTGGGGGCGCACGGCCGGGAGGGGGCCGAGCTCCCGGCTGCGGCAGCCCCCTGCCCTACCCTCCGACCCCGGCCCTCTGCAGGTCTGCGGGCCTAAGTGTCGCGGCGGCGCACTCGTGGCGAGCATCGGGAGAAGCAGGAGACAGCAAGGATAGGCCCAGGTCGGTGCGGGGGACAGCGGGGGAAGGAGGGGGTAGGGAACGGGTGGAAAACCCCGAGACCCCAAATGCTGCCCCCACCCAACCCCGTCCTCCATTTTGGTGCCTGCAGAGGCCTGGGCATGGATCGGCAGGGAAAATGGTGGGTTTTGGGTGAGGGAGGGGGGAGAGCTCGGACTGTCGGCCCCCTACCGGGCGTAGGGAGCCTCTCAGGTGGGAAAATGAAAATGTGAAAAGCCGTTGACATCCGGGGCTCCTTATCTTGAGAAGTGCGTAGTAGGGCCTCTGTCCTCGGTGCTGATCGGTCCACCAAGAAAATAGTCCCTTCTCTTGTCTGTTGTCTCCTAGGAGCGATGGCGTCCAAAGAGGAACAGATGCTGAAAAATATTAACATGGAAAACACCAATGAGGAAAATGAAAAAACAGATGAAAAGGAACAAGATGCTAATAAAGGAGAGCCATTGGCCCTCCCTTTGAAAGCTGGTGAATATCGTGTACCTAGAGGAAATCGTAGGCGGTTCCGTGTTAGGCAGCCCATCCTGCAGTATAGATGGGACATGACTCAGAGGGTTGGAGAGCCACAGGCAAGGATGAGAGAAGAGAATATGGAGAGGATTGGGGAGGAGGTGAGACAGCTGATGGAAAAGCTGAGGGAAAAGCAGTTGAGTCATAGTCTGAGGGCAGTTAGCACTGATCCCCCTCACCATGACCATCATGATGAGTTTTGCCTTATGCCTTGAATCCTGATGTTTTCCCTGAAGTTGATAGGGAAACACACCTGCTTCCTAAACTTACATGTTCGTGATGTATCTTTGTTGTAAGCCTTTTGATGTTACTTGTTTCTTGTGGGTCTCCTCTTACCAGCTTCTAATTGTTGTTTTTGACCCAATCCATAAATTTCTGTCAGCAGGAGAGTTTTATCTATTGCATGAAGAGATGTTCATTATATATTGTGATGTTAATAAAACAGTTTAAAAAAGCATTCTCTTTTTTCTTAAAGTCATATATATTTTATATATGAACACCATCTAAAATATATAAAGTAAAAATTAAGGTATCTATGATAGAATTATCAATAATTTTTCTTATCTCTATTTTCTCATTTTTTCAAAACTGAACAAGTATTACTTAAAGAGCTTGATCACCTGATGAAATCATTGTGAGCACTTACTAAACACTTTCTAAGCACTTGTGACAGAATCTCGGTTTCAGCTTTCCTCGATCTCTTATTTAGAAGTATAAACCTAATGATGAGACATAATCTCTTTAAAAATCAGTTTATCAGCAAGATGAAGATAATCACCTCCCAGGGCTTCTGTGTGCACTTGATGAGGCAATAAATTTGTGAGCTTTATTTAAGCTCTTATTCCCACTGGCATATGCATAATCTGACCCTTTAGATATTACCTTCAGCTATTTGGGGAAGTTCTCCCAGGTCTTTCCTATACTCACAAGTCCAATAGACAAAGGTGTTACTTCCATTCCCCTGCTGCTGTGCCCCATTCCCATCCTTTCCCTGGGCTGTTGATGTTCAGGAATAAAGGTGAGAAAGTCCCACTTACTTCTCTGGAATTCTCAATGAATTGAATCCTCACTCTGTTCTATAAACTGGATAAATCCTGTCTCCCTGTTTAGCTTCACAGAAAGACCTTGTTTGTCTAGTTCTTTATTAGTTGTTATTCTTTATCAAGAAATCTCCCCAGTTCATTAGACTGTATAAAATATGTGAGGGAAAAGCTCACTTAAAATTTGAGGCAGTCCCTCCTCACACCACTTTCCCAACCTGATGAATGCAAAAAAAAAATCTATATTGAGTTGGATACCAGGAGATTGTGTCAGTGGATGCCCAAATGTGGAGATCTTTACGAGAACCTATTGGAGGACTACTGGGTTTAAGTGTCCCAATAGAACTTGGGAAATAAAGTTCCTTTGCAATGTGCTAAGTAGGTGAAATACATATTAGGTATGAAGAGAGTCTTCTGTGGAAATAAACTTCAAAGTTAGGATTCTAGAATAAGTTGGCAAACTACAGCCCATGAGCCAAATCTGGCCTACTGCTTATTTTTTTTGAGCTAAATAAATTTTACGTTTTTTAGTGGTTGTAAAAGATCAAGAATATTTTGTGATGTAAAAATTACATGAAATTCAAAATCTGGTGTCCATAAAGTTTTACTGAAAAGCAGCCATATTTATTAATTTACACATTGTCCGTGGCTGGTTTTGGATTACAGGGCAGAACTGAGTAGTTGTGAAAGAAATGATATGTCCTGCCTGCAAAGCCCACATATTTATTATCTGGTCATAACAGAAAAAGTTTGCCAACCTCTGCTCTAGAATATAACATCACAGTAGCCCTTATGAAACCAAAGGGAAAAGTGG